>NC_054557.1:25360766-25507447 GCF_017654505.1 Polyodon spathula | reverse complement strand
CGACAGTGCCTACCATCAGCACCGATTGACTCGTCACTGACCTCTCGACGCTGAACTCGGTACCAACAGCGCTTGCCTCGACACTGATCCCAGCACTGCTGATTCAACACTGGTGAATCAATTGGAAGCGTCTACAGCCGGCACTGACCGCGCTACTATTGTCATCAAGCACAGCAGCTTCACCTGCAAAGCCATGTCGGTCCAGTCAACTGGGTCCTCCACTGGGTTCCACTAGGGCGCGGTGAAGCTGCTCAGGCAGGACGAGTACCGGACCTGCGCTAGATGCCTAGAACACGTGGCCAAAGCACTGGTAGGTGAGCTGTTCATCCAAGACCCCCCCCTGCTACAGTGACCAGGGAACTCTCCCGCACAACTGGGTCGCCCTCCCCTTCCCCACCACTGGTACAGAGGCACAGACACCTCGCACAGGAGGAGAGATGGTCACCGCCGAGAGTACTCTCACCAGGGGATGCCGCCCAGGCACTGCTCCCCTTCCCCACGCAGGCACAGACGATCCCTGATCCCCATCACAGTCGGCTCGAAGGTGCCCAAGCTAGGCCGAGTGGTGCTTCGTGGAGCTAGCAGAGACAAAGGGCTCAGCAGACCAGGCTGGAGACCCTATTAAAATCACATGGCAGCCCCAGCCCCCACAGTCCCCCATCCCCTCTGCCTAGAGCCCCTAGCCCAGGCAAGCTGCCCTTTATAGCGTCCAGATTGGATGTCTCGGACCCAACCACCTCGGGCAGGCCATGGTGGGGGGCTCCTTACCGCACTTGCCACATGTGTCGCAGAGGGAAGAGTTCCGGGCGCTAATGCATGTCTGACCTCAGACATCAGGGAGGTCGCTGGTGACGATGGTGGCCACCCGTTGGCATTTGTGGCTGACACAAGCCAAGGTTGTGGAGACCGAGAAGGTGGCACTACTGGATGCCCCCCATTACACTGAGGCAGACTTTTGGGGAGACCATTGATGTGAGCCTTGAGAGATCCCACAAGGGCACAGAGGTTGACTCCAAGTTTTGGTGTCTTCTGGCTTATAGTCAGCGCCCAATGTGGCATTCTCAGCCTGCTGGGGTAAAAGGGTCTGAACACCGCCCTCCACCCCAGAGTAGACCAGCAGGCAGAGGCAGAGCCAGTGGCATGGGACCACCACAGGCCAGGGGTAAACGGTTCTCCGGCTGGAGACCGAGGCCGGGGCCTAAGAAAGACCCGCCCCCTCTCAAGCACAAGGTAGACTGCCCCTGAGGGGCCCTGGCTGCCACCAAACCCCCCCACAACCGGTCTGACTGACGACAACGACCCATGGCAAGGCTGCACCTAGGACTCCTGGGTGCTATCGACAATGAGACACAGATACGCTCTACAATTCCTCATAGGTCAGCCGACCTCTTTGTCCACTCATTGCCCCCTATGGTTCTCCATGGAGAGAGACGGGGGCCCCCTGGGAGTAGACGTGCTAGCTCACACCTGGCCACAGGGGCTATTGTATGCGTTTCCTCAGCTACCATCATTACCCCTGACACTAGAGAGGATCAGGGGGGAGAGAGCACAGGTTTTGCTGGTTGCACCCAGATTGCAGAGAGGTCCTAGTTTGTGTTCCTCTCTGACATGTTGTCGGATCAGCCGCAGCAGCTCCCGCTGCGCAAGGACCCCCTGAGCCAAGCAGAGGGTATTATGGCACCTGAACCCAGCCCAGCTCCAACTCTGGGTCTGGCCGTTGAATGGAGTCATCTATTTAGATGAGGTTTGCCAGATGTAATAGTAGAGACACTACAGTCTTCTAGGACGCCGAGCACTAGAGCCCAGTATTTATATAAATGGAAAGTTTTCCAAGCCTGGGACCTTGCCGAAAGTCCCGATCCTGTGACTTGCCCTATTGAGACAACATTACCCTTCTTATAACACTTGTTTGACGCAGGAAAATCAGCATCCACTTTGAAGGTATACCTGGCAGCAATATCAGTGTGCCATGACAAAATTTACTTGGTGTCCCCTGGGTCACATTTCCTGGCAGTGCAATTTCTTAAAGGGGCTCGAAGGCTTTGTCCTCCCATGAAAAGTATGGTCCCCAAGTGGGATCTCGAACTGGTTCGGCGGGCCCTTATGGGTCCCCCATTTGAGCCTATGGCATCAGCAGAACTGCACCCTGTTTCATTAAAAGTGGCATTTTTACTAGCCATTACGTCTGCCAGATGAGTAAGTGAACTTCATGCACTGTCCATCAATGACACATGTATGGCTTTCACTGGAAGTGACTCGTTGGTAACATTAAGAACAAATCCATCCTTTTGCCAAAGGCGGTATCGTCATTTCATATTAACCAATCAGTGGTTTTGGAAACTTTCAGACCTCCCCCGCACGAGTCAGAGGAGGACCGTAGACAACACACGCTATGCCCAGTTCGGGCTCTGCGCTGTTATTTGAATAGGATGGCGTCCTGGAGACAGTCCAACCAGCTGTTTCTCTGCTACGGGTCCCACTCTAGAGGTCGGGCCTTATTGAAGCAATGTCTAGCGCACCGGGTGACAGATGCGATACGCTTGGCGTATGAACAGACCGACTCCCTGTTACCAGGGGACATTACGGCCCATTCTACCAGGGGCCAGGCAACTTCGTGAGCTTTCCTTCATGGCACTTCCTTAGGTGAGTTATGCAATGCTGCTACATGGACAGGTAGTCAGACATTTGTACGTTTTTACCGCCTTGATGTGACAAACCAAACGAGACCCTCTCTGGACTCTAGAGTTTTGCAGGCGCATGCCCTCAGGCGTTATGTGGGCTCTGTTGCTACCGCTGTGCGGCTGTACAGTCGGCAATCTGGAGCCACGACAGCTTTGGTACAGCTTTCCCATTCGGTAATGGTTGTCATTCGGATTGAAAGGGAACATTAGGTTATTACCATAACCCTGGTTCCCTGAAAAGAGAATGACAACCATTACCCTTTGAGGTCGTGTCCCCAGCTGACCATTGTTTTTTGAAAGAAAATGGCGATGTGCTACTGTTAGGACATCCCTCTTGAACAGGAGGTGGGCAGGACTTCCCCCTCACAGCAGGGCCCTGATAGGGCAGCTGTTGTATATTTGCTGAGAGATTGACGGTCGGAGAGGTCCCATTTGGAAATGGTTGTCATTGTAAAATAGTTGTCCCATGTGGAAATGGTTGTTCTCTTTCAGGGAACCAGGATTATGGTAATAACCTAACATTATCATGAATCAAAACATATAACTATATATTTATATAAAACTCTATCAACTACAAGTGTGTATGAAAATATTTACGTATGTTTGAGTTGATTTTGTTTTATTACGGTCTAAAATCGCAACACAACGAAATGTGCAATATTAAAAAATATCATAATTTCTTAAAATATAAAACCAACCCCACGAAATTAGATTTTTTAAAATTTATTCTAAAATTAGTCTTGATTACAAACTGCACTTTTGGACTGGCCACAAAGGAACAGTATAGTACACACTCAAAACTTTTTAAAAAGTACACAGTATCCTTTAACCTTTTAATCCCCTTTGTCTGGAAGAAATCCCCCAATCGGAATATTAAACAAACATAACTGATTTAATAAAAAATAAATGAGCTGTCTATTAAGTTAGGACTGACAGGTGCTTAAAACAAAAAAAAAACACAAGACGGCAGCCTTCCAACCAAGAAGCTAATTCTGGTGCGTTAAAAAGACCTTTTAAACGTTTAAGAACATTTTTTTGGAGTGTTTTCATTTTAGATATGTTTAAGTTAAATGAAAACTGGTTTGAAAAAGCCAGTTAATTGTTTATTTTATTAAAATCTAAAATTACAATTGACCTCCCTACTCTTAGTCTTAGGTTCCCAAGAATAAAAGGCAAATGCATGTGTACAAGCAGACAACATAACAGTGTAAGCCGGTAAAGTTTAGCCGGGTCACAAAGTGTACAAACAATATTTCTTTGTTCAATACTCTATTTCCTTAGGCACAGGTTTTTCCTTTGTCTACTGAATTAAAATACACAGAACTCAATGAGCAGCAACGTCACAGCGCGTACGTCTTCCAATTAAAACAACAATAGCAAAATATTGCGCAAACCACCAAATAATATTTTTTACTGTAGTTTATTCAGAATAAAACATCCATCATATAGCAACCTAAATATTCTACATCTGTTTAATTATAATAAATAATAAAATTTATAAAATAATCTGAATAGTGCAAATATTGTAACCTGGCCAAAACAAATGAAAATACATTCCAAAATTAGCAGAACATTTCTACCAATTACACTAGCCATCAAGCACTGACCTCACATGAATCTAAGTTACTTTGTTTATTCAGTAACCTGTAAGTAATTCAAAACAAGGAACATTCCTGGTTGTAATGTACTTTTAATTGTCAGTGCACATGTTGACGTTACTATCCATTCACAAAATATCAACAGTAAATATTTTACTTGAAAACTGCAGTCCAGAGTTAAAAATCAATAAAAAAAATAAAAATAATCAACTCTGAAGTATCTTGCTTTTTCTTATTAGTCATTGTGTTGTTGTGCTTAACATTTAGTATATATTTTATATTCATCATAATTTTAAATTACCTTTCTAATTTCAATGTTTCCCAAGTTTGACTTCCTTTTAGCACTTGCTATATGCATTTATTTTATTTCATTTCACACTGTTTTTTGGGTACTAATATCTAAATATGCTATTCGAATACGTTTTTTTTCTTTTTTTTCTGTGTAATTGTGTATTTGACTACACTGACCCATCCCTACTTAATTATAATTCAGTTTTAGCATTGCTGTGACCATACGGTAACAGCTCGGTTACGGGTTTGTATCATTCGTACACATACATTTTCAAAACTTAATAGTGTTTTCATTTTCTGATCAGCACACAGATGTGTGCATGTTAAATAGCGGAAGTAATGTATATTCTAGGCTTCGCTTAGCTACTTTATTTTTCTTTTGAGATACATAGGCCATAAGAACATAAGAACCAATACGCTAGCCATCAAGCACATGTGACATTACGATTTCCATTATCTTTGTTTATTCAGTAACTAATTGGTAATTGGAAAACAAGGAACATTCCTGGTTGTAATGTACTGTTAATTGTCATGGCAATGTGAAAACGCAACAATTGACAGTATCTTTTACTTTTATTTCTATGAGTCACTGGGTTATAATCAATAAAATCTCTAAAAATATAGATATTTTTGTAATATTCATCATACACTGTCAATACCTTTTAGAATTTTGAATGCTTGAATTAGGTCGCCACGTAGTCTTCTTTGTTCAAGACTGAACAGATCAATTCTTTTAGCCTGTCTGCATATGACATGCCTTTTAAACCCGGAATAATTCTGGTCGCTCTTCTTTGCACTCTTTCTAGAGCAGCAATATCTTTTTTATAGCGAGGTGACCAGAACTGAACACAATATTCAAGATGAGGTCTTACTAAGTGCATTGTACAGTTTTAACATTACTTCCCTTGATTTAAATTCAACACTTTTCACAATGTATCCGAGTATCTTGTTAGCCTTTTTTATAGCTTCCCCACATTGCCTAGATGAAGACATTTCTGAGTCAACAAAAACAAAAACTCCTAGGTCTTTTTCATAGATTCCTTCTCCAATTTCAATATCTCCCATATGATATTTATAATGTACATTTTTATTTCCTGCGTGCAGTACCTTACACTTTTCTCTATTAAATGTCATTTGCCATGTATCTGCCCAGTTCTGAATCTTGTCTAGATCATTTTGAATGACCTTTGCTGCTGCAACAGTGTTTGCCACTCCTCCTACTTTTGTGTCGTCTGCAAATTTAACAAGTTTGCTTACTATACCAGAATCTAAAAATTAATGTAGATTAGGAATAGCAGAGGACCTAATACTGATCCCTGTGGTACACCGCTGGTTACCACACTCCATTCTGAGGTTTTTCCTCTAATCAGTACTTTCTGTTTTCTACATGTTGATATTCGGTTACCGTACACAGTTCGAAATACAGTTAAAATAAAAAGCCATCAGAAATAATATATAAATATATATATATATATATATATATATATATATATATATATATATACTATATATATATATACTGGGCTGTGTTCTAAAATCTGGAGCCTGTAAAAACACAAGCTCAGTAGTTAAAAATCTGGGAAGGGTATGGCTGCGTCCCCACAGACCCAGGCTGAGAGGGACCTCCCATCTTGCGAACAGCTCAGATGTTATCAGAAGAAATTATGCAATTCCCAAAAAAGGGTAGACTGAAAAAATATGGAAGATAGAGAGAAATAGGTAAGTGATAAAACATGTGATTGAAATGAACGGCAGCTAGCTAGCTCTGTGAATAAACTGGGTGCAATGCATCGCATGTCTTGACATGATTGTTTTTTTAATAAATAAAAACATTACTTTACTAACATTAACTAGCTAACATCAGCTAATATAGCCAGGCCGGCCTTAGAATTTATAACTTTTATTTGGTTTATATTCCATCATATTTTGATTGTTCAATGTAGCTCAAATATGCCATGACATATTCTGTCCGTACAGTTTAAGTTAGCTAACATGAATGCTATGTGAATGTGAAAAATTATTTGATTTTCTAAAAGAATAGGTAAATCTATTGTTAACGAGTATTCATCCATTTGAAGCCACAGACTTAATTATTGCTTACTGTAAGTTACATGTTTTGTGTGTGTTAGCAAACGTTACTACTTCCATTCTAAAAGTAATGATTATTAATTTGATATATTTGCTGTTTTTCTAGTCTTTACTGAGTGCTGGTTTTAGATGTGTGCAGCTCGGTAGCATGTTGTAGCTAATCATAAAATGAAGCTATATGTACTGTCTTTTATTAATGGTTCATATTATGTACTGTATAGTAGCAAACATTGCTAACTAATTATGTATAATTAATCAAACATTAATTGTTTTTTTTTTCTCGTTCCACTGTACAGTAATACAAATGAGAAAGGCAACAGAAATCAATAGAAATACTAAGTGTTGTATATCATATCATTGACCATTTTGCTTCACAAATTTAAAAACCATGACTGTTCACTTGAGTGGAGCAATGAAACATGGAGGTTTGTTAACCATTTTATAATCGACATTTTAAGTGATTTCTAATGTGCACCATGAATGTGTTTATATTCCAACTTTTTCTTTTTTTTTTTTTTTTTTTTAGATTTCACAATTTATAAATGTCACTGGGACTGTAGGGAAACAAGCCATTTTCATTGCTTCCGTTGTCAACAGACAATCATCAAGAATGATTACACTTATACTCTGGGTGCAACCAGGCTGAACCGATTGTTGAAAAAGCAGCAGCATCAGCAGATGGAAAAAAGGTAGTCGCAGCTGGAAAAGGGATCCCCCAGCTGGAAAGGTGGATGCTGCAGCTTCATTCATTTTGGAATATAAAGTTCAACTCTTGTTCTAGAGTTTTGAGTTCTTACTGCAGGCGTCTCCTCAAGACAATGGAACTGTTGTGTTGTTGTGGAGCAACTGTTGTGTTGAAATGGATTAGGTGGTGAGGCCACATGCGGGATGGATGGGTGAAAAAAAAAATGTCTTTGGGGTCAATTTCATACAAAACAGGTTTGAGTGGCTTTTTGGGCATGTCTCCCTTAGGTGGTAAGAGAAAAACTCTTAGTTGGGCCACCTAGCATGGAGAATGGCAGGGAAAACCCTATTTAAATTACTAGGGAGAACCTGCAAATTGTTTCTTCAATTCAGAGTTTACACTAATGTAAGTTGTTCATCGTGGTTCTGTTTTAGACTGTACATGTTTATATAATTTCCAATTACACAATACTGACTGCTTGTGCATTATGCATGTTTTTCACAAAGCACTATTTTGCCAACACACCAACTAACATGTAGAACTAACAGGTTTTGTGTATTTACAGCAATCTGGCAGAGTTGATTGTCAAAGGACCTTGGACACCCATAACTGGCCTAAGAATAAGTGATATATACTTGGTTGTAAGGGAAGTCGTGGGATGTTTGTTGTAAATGTACTCATACTATCACAATTTACATTCCAACGATTTTGCATTCCAACGATTCCACTTTGCATCATTCCGGTTGAAGAGGCATACAACCGCTTCCGTCAAGCAATCTTCAAAGCAGCAACTTCATCAGTTCCAAGAGGCCGAAGACAGGTGTACATCCCGTGCCTGGCGATGAATATGAGGCTCTGTTGAAAGAGTACGAAGATTCAGGAGAACAAGAGATTGTGGACCAACTGCTGGAATCATTGGATGCAGCCAGAACAGCGCGTTGGGAGGAATCGACAAGTGACCTCGATTTCACCCACTCAAGCAGGAAGGCATGGAACTTGATCCGCCGACTTGGTGCATCCCAGAAACCTCCTTCATGTAGCCGTCCAGGAGCGACGGCAAACCAGGTGGCCACTCACCTGGTGGAGGTTGGCAAAGCACCTCTCGAGAAACAATGGAAGAGACGAGTGACGCCAACTCCACCGAAGGAATAGTGGTCAGGTCACAGTTAATCCAGTCACACCGGTTGAATTGGCAGAAGCTCTGAACAGAATGAAATCTGGAACCTCCATGGGCCATGACAACATCCCCCCAGAATTCCTGAAGCATTTAGGACCACGGGTAAATCATGGCTGGATGGGTTTCTAACGCGTGTACTGTCAGAGCACCACATGCCACGAGTTTGACGATGCTCAAAAGTCATCACTATCCTGAAACCAAGTAAGGACCCTCGCGTCGCAGCAAGATACAGACCTATATCATTACTTTTAGTATGCTACAAGGTCCTGGAGCGGGTGATCCTTAAAAGCATCACCCCAGATGTTGAGCGGATCCTCCCAATTGAACAAGCACGTTTCAGAGCAGGAAGAAGTACATGTGATCAAGTCCTGGCTCTAGCTACCTTCATTGAAAACGGCTTCCAGCAGAAGTTTAAAACCGGCGCCGTTTTCTTGGATTTACTGCAGCATACGACACTGTCTGGCGCACAGGCCTCTTGTTAAAGCTGGCAAAATCCTTGCCAGCTTGGGTTCCAGATGACGTGGAGTTCCTGCTGCGAGACTGGAGGATACAAGTACACATGGGTGAAGAAGTGAGCAGGTGGCGGATTCAGCAGAAAGGTCTCCCACAAGAATCTGTTCTCACACCCACTCTCTTCAATGTGTATGTCTCGGACCTTCCTTGTACAAGATCTAGCAAGTTCATGTATGTGGACGACATCTGCTGTGCCACTCAAGCCCAAGCTTTCGAAGAACTGGAAGACCGTCTCAACATTGATATGGCAATATTATCTGACTACTGCAAAAAGTGGCGACTCCAACCAAGCATCACAAAAACTGTATCAGCAGTTTTTCATCTGCACAATGCAAATGCTTCACGGGAACTGAATGTAGTCCTAGATGGTAAACGGCTTAAGTGCGATCACAGCCCAATTTATCTCGGTGTTACCCTGGATCGTTCACTGACATTCCATGACCACCTGATAAAGACAGCCGCGAAAGTCCGCGCACGAAACAACTTGCTGAGTATGTTGGCCGGCATATCATGGGGAGCACGAACACTAGTCCTCCAGTCCACAGCCCTTGCCCTCTGCTACTCAACAGCTGAGTACTGTGCCCCAGTCTGGTGTCACAGTTCGCATGCAAAGAAAATTGACACTCAGCTGAACTCTACAATGCGGACCATCTCCGGCACTTTTCGCTCAACTCCGGTCCAGTGGCTACCGGTGCTGAGCAACATCACACCTCCACACATTCGGCGCAAGGAAGCAGTGGTCAAAATCGTCAACAAGATCCAGGATAACCTGGCACTACCATTGCATGACTTTATCCTCCATCCATCAAAGGTGCGTCTGGAATCTAGACGTCCAGTCTGGCTGTCACTTCCTGACCCTGATTGGTCATCAACAACCCAGTGGCAAGAGGAGTGGTTCCAGAGCGAGATTGGACTTTACTCCACAAGACTGGACTTTACTCAATCGCTATCGTACTGGTCACGGTTGTTGTGCAGCGTGTCTTTATGACTGGGGCCTCATAGACAGCCCACTCTGCTCGTGTGGGCTGAAACAGACAATGCTTCATGTTGTGGAGGACTGCCCGCTGACAAGTTTCCCAGGTGGACTCCGTGCTTTACACACAGCTGTTGATTCAGCAGTTGCTTGGCTGCGCAAGAACAGCACATGTTAAGAAAAAGAAGATCACAATTTACAGGATCTTCCAGAGCAATACACAGCCATCGATTGTAACATTTTCATGTGATGGTGAGTGGGTAAATAAACAGGGTATTTCAGTAATAAAACACTGGTTTGTGAAGTATGTTAATCTATTGTTTAATTATATTTATAGTATGCATTTTACATTACAACAGATATGGCCTTTGATTTTTAATTTTGTGAGTGCTCACAAACATCTAGTAGATTACATTGTAGTAGTGGTTTACTGCTCACTGTAACATTGTAAAGGCAGGGAAGGGGTTAAAAATCCCTTCCCTGCCTAGCAATAGCCTGCAGGTGGCTGGGTGTTGATTGGAAGTTAATTGAACAACCAACCCCAGCCATCTGCTATAAAAGCAGCACTCCCTCAATTAGGAACCTTTTTTTCTTAATAAAACCACTTTGTTTACCTGCAGTGTTGTCCCTGGGCCTCAATCACTTGGGCTCTCCCATCATACGCATATATAGAGCACTCTTGCTGAGGCTCTCAATCAAAATATAGCTTAAAAAAGTCACTGGAGTGCATCTAAACACTACGCCGTTGTTTTATGCTTCCTCATGCTTAACAATTCTCTTATGCATAACAATGTAAAGAAAACATGCAGTTCGCCTACATCAGTGGTTCCCAACTCTGAGGTCAGCACCCTAAGTCATATAGAATGAATTTACAGAAAGAATACTGTAGAACATGTACATATATTAGCATGTTGTGTTGGTCATATTTATTTTAATTGAACAGTATAAAGCATTTGTATATTTAAAACATAATATATAGCTATTTAAAGTTGTATTTGTAAGGCTGTATTTATGCTCAAAGGTTTATCTTGTCCACAACATTATGGGGTCACCAAATATATATATATATATATATATATATATATATATATATATATATATATATATATATATATATATATATATATATATGGAATGGGGTAATTTGGGAAGTGCTGGCCTACATTACAATGTCTGAGCAAGCAGTTTCTGATTACACTAGTAGATTACACTGTAGCCATCCATTATCAATAATCGCTTAATCTGTGGTGAGCAGGAACCTGACCCGGCAGTCTCTGGGCGTGAGGCAGGACTACACCCTGGACAAGACGCCAGTCCATCGCAGGGCATCTCACACACACACACACAGAGGGCAATTAAGAGTTGACAATCAACCTGAACAGCATGTCTTTGGACTGTGGGAGGAAACTAGAGTACCCGGAGAAAACCCATGTGAACACGAGGAGAACATGCAAACCCCACACAGACAGACCCCTTAAACCGGATTCAAACCCAGGACCCTGGTGCTGTGAGGCAGCAGCGCTAACCACATAAACATAAATACATTAATTAAATAAAATAAATAATAAATTATATTTTTACTTTTAATTTGTTGTCATAATGTTGTCCCTTATTTTAAGCACAGTACGTTAGAGTAACTTAAGTTTTAGTTAACGCTAGCTGGAATAAGCTAACGTTAATGTTAATTAGCGAGGCTGGCTAATGTTAGTAATGACTCAATTTGTAGTCAAGGACTGTTAACGTTAGCTAGTAAACTATCTAGGTTGGCTGATATGATTAAATCTGTCATGTTTCTTAATTTCCCCTTAAAAACTAATATGTGTGTAAGGCGAGAGTGTATTAAATGGAATGTCCAGACAGTAATTTATGTGTACAGAAATAAAATAATTTATTTTTATTATATATACACAACAAAATAATTAAACAACAAAAGAAAACAAAATGGTGTGAGGGAAGGAGTGCAGGGGTGAAATCCAAAACCGATCGTGATAAATCGTCTTCGTGGTAAACCATACATAAACAAAAAAAGACAAAAGAAATGTTAGTGTTTTTTTTAAAAAAAATCCCGCTGCACCAAACTAGTCTCTCCCTCCACCTATTTTACTTTCGGACCAACCCCGAACACAGTAGTACATTCCCTTTGGTATGTAATGTCCCGCCTCTGTATTCAGTGGAACACCAATCCCCAACCGACACGTGTCCTTATCCTTCACTTGACTCCAGTGGCTGGAATTTACATACTCGTACTTCCGGCCCTCACCAAGGTGCCGCCCCTCAAAAGATGACTTTTGCCATGGTCACGAGATCTTGGTAAGGGAAGTCCCGAGTTGGTTTGATGCCATCTACTGTCGGGATGTTGAATCACAGACCGAAATCCATTTGAATCATCACAATGTGGCTAATACAACTTTCAATATGTTGTCATGGAAGCTCAACGTCCCAGATGGGGCATACATCCGGGAACGTCACAGCCTGGGCGTATCTTCTACGTCACATCCGGAGTCTTGAGAGGGAGGTTCCTCTCAGCCTGGATCTGCAGCCATACATACTTGAAAAATCTAAATGTAGAGCCCTGGTTTTAGTAGTGCCCGGGCACTAAAAATATGACGACTGCAACAAACCCAAGCCACAATAGCACTGCTGTAAATCTGGCACAACCAACCCCATTTTCTATTAACTATGAGTCTGTTCATTACATTTAACCCACCTTTTACTGAGTTACAATCCTTATTTTTCTTCAGGAATGACTGAAATATATGTAATGATAGCATCATTTGTAGATAGTCCCTTGCGGATTTGTAGAATGATAGACTTGGGAGTCCTAGCAAGGGAGCAGGAGAATTCAAGATGGCTTTCAGATATGATGTGATATTTGTTTATGGCGTGTTAATAAAACCTATTAACTTTTCTTCAACAGTATTGTAGGTTTTTATTAAACCCTTTAACAAATGATTAAAGAATAATACATGGTGTTAGAAGTGACGAATGAAAAGGAAATTCGAGCAACAAAAAAGACGGATCGCAGTGAGTAAAAAAAAACAAACAAAAAAAAACATGGATAAGTTACAACCTCCGCTGAGTTTACAGTTAACTGGAAATCTTTCCGAAAATTGGAAAAGATTTAAACAGGACTTTGAAGTTTATTTGTCTGCAATAGAAGCTGACAGAACGACTAAGAAAATGAAAGCAGCTACTTTCCTACATACAGTCGGAGATGACGCAGACTATATATATATATATATATATATAATATATATATATATATATATATATATATATATATATATGTACCCTATTTGATAGAATCATTTAGTAGGTGATATAATACATTTGAAAACACAAGCAAAGGCCCTGCATAATGAAGATACTACTGTAGTACATGCTGTAGAAAGAAAAGAAGGAAATTAATAAGAAAACTGAAAAGTTTGATGTAAACAGATTCAAAAGCAGAATGGAAGTATCAAAGAAAAATGTATGTGGAAGTTGTGGAACACAGCATGCAGCAAAAGACTGTCCTGCATTTGAAAAAACATGCGCAAAATGTGGTAAAAATAATCACTTTGCCAGATGCTGTAAAACTCAAATCAAGCAAAACCAAGTGCATGCTTTAGAAGAAAATCTCACAGAAGAATTCTGTAGATGTTGTAGCTGCATTTGAAGCAAATGAGAAAGATTTGCTATTGCCATTAAAAGTTAATGAGACTGTGTTACCATTTAAATTAGACACTGGATCACAAATAAATGATTTCAGAGCGAGACTTCAGAAGACTGAAACAGGCACCCAAACTGAGTGAAGTTAAGATGAAAGTAACAGGCTACTCAGGAGTAACTACAATGGTAAAGGGCAAGTGTGTCGCAAATGTAAAGTACAAGAATGCTGTTTACAGACTCATTTGCTGTAGTACCAAAAGAAGTTCAGCCAATATTAGATTTGAATGCATGTGACAAACTCAATTTAGTAAAGCGAATACTGTCAGTAGAGAATCACGAAGATATAAATTATGACACACTGTTGCATGACTATGCAGATTTGTTCAATGGACTGGGTTACTGCTTACCAGGAGAACAAACAGACAACAGATCACTCCAGAGAGACAAACAGATCACTCCAGTAATACATCCATGTAGAAAAGTACCATTTGCTCTACAAGATAAGCTAAAAGAAGAGCTGGATAGAATGGAAAATCTAGAAGTTGTGAAGAAAATCGATGAGCCAACTGAGTGGGTGAACGCCTTAGTGATAGTGGAAAAGAAGAATGGCAAGTTGTGGATTTGCTTGGATCCCAGGAATCTTAACAAAGCAATTAAGTGGGAGCACTTCAAACTACCAACCAGAGAGGAAATAATGGCACAATTTGCAAATGCGAAATATTTCAGCAAGTTGGATGCATCCTTTGGATTCTGGTAGTTAAAGTTAGATGAAGCAAGTTCAAGACTATACACCACACGAGAGATTTTTGTGGCTTCCGTTTGGCATTGCCTCAGCTCAGAAGTGTATCATAAAACTAAACACATGCTATATGAGCACATTGAGGGTGTTGATACATCCATGGATGACATCATAGCGTGGGGTACAATCAAAACGGAACATGATTACAGACTTCAAAGTGTTCTGGAAGTTACCAGGAAAGCAAACTTGAAGCTAAACAAAGATAAATATGTTGTGGGAGTGACAGAGCTGATTTCTGTGGGTGATTGTCACAAAGGCGGCTATAGTGGGTGATGTCAGACCAGAAACAGGGACCAACACAGAATAGACAGAAACGTGGAGGTTGGTGAAGCTGAGCGCTTGGTTGCGCTCAGCATTTAATAATTAAACAGACAGAAAATAAAAGGTTTAAAAGACAAACAAAACACAGGACACGGCACTGGTAGCCAAAACAAAGAGACAATCAAAAATGGACTACACAGACAAACACAGTGAGCTGCTATTATGTTTACTAATATGATTTACTGTTATCTCTGGCTCCAATACTGTTCTCCACTCACCGTACACACAACTCAGAGTGAGTGAAAACATGCTGCTTTTATGCAGCTGTACCGAGACTCAATTGCTATTAAATTGGAGTCTCGGTACAACTGGACGTGTTCAATTGACGATTCAATTGGAGTCTCGGTACAGCTGGACGTGACTAATTAAGTGCAATTCCCATGCTTACATATTATTACAGTTTACCTGCACGTGAAGTGCTGTGCAATCCTTGTGCTAAATACAAATATGCATTTTAAACACTCGTGCTCGTAACCCATATTATATCCCGTGTACCAATGACTATACACCAACATTAACATACTACATGCAACATACAATACAGAAATACACACAGGGGCGGGGCAACATTGCCACAGTGATATACTGACCAGTGAAGGAGTTAAGCCAGACATGGTGAAGGTATCAGCATTTGAAAATATGCCTACCCCAGAGTGCAAGAAAGATGTCCAGAGATTCCTAGAAATGGAAAATTTATACAAAGTCTCTCTGTAAAAATTGCACCGCTGAGAAAACTCACAGAAAAAACTATGACATGGAACTGGAGTTTTGAGCATGAAGCAGCATGAAAAAGTTTGAAGAGACTGCCAATATTGAAGTTCTTTGATCCAGCAAGACCAATTAAATCTCATCTGATGCTTCACAAACAGGGTTAGGTGCTGTTTTATTAGAGAAATACAATGAGCAATTGCAACCTGTAGCATATGCATCTTGTTCACTAACTGATGCAGAAACTAGTACACTCAAATTGCAAAAGAGTTGCTGAGCATTAAATTTGCTTGTGAAATATTCACCCAGTTTGTGTATGGCCAAACACTGAGTGTGGAAACTGACCATAAGCCACTGATTTCACTGTTTGTTAAACCACTGAATAATTGTCCTCTCCGAATCCAAAGAATGATGATCAGTTTGCAGGGATATGCGCTGAATGTGTCTTACACACCTGGGAAACTCATGTATACTGCAGATGCACTCTCAAAGCAGTGGATACAACAGCCAGCGTAGAAGAAAAGTCAAGTGAAGACATTCAAGTATACATTGATATGATTATCACAGCCATGCCAGTGGCAGATCAAAAAAATTGAGCTGAGACGGAAAAAGATGAAGGTTTCCAAATGCTGAGGAATACAATATGCAAGGGGTGGCCAAGAGAGAAAAGAGATTGCCTGCTGCATATTCAAGAATATTGGCATTGTAGAGAAGAACTGACACTGATTGAAGGAATACTCTACAAAGGCAGCAAGATCCTGATTCCAAAAAGCTTGAGAAAGCTGATGCTTGAAAAGATTCATGAAGGCTATTGGGCATTGAAAAATGTAAGAAACGGGCTTGTGAAGTTGTTTACTGGCCCAGAATAAACCAGGATATTGCAAATTAAGTATCAATGTGTTTGTTGTGCATGACATATAGAAACAAATAGCAAGCAGAACCACTTGAACAGCACAAGATTCCAGATAGACCCTACCAGAAAGTTAGAACATAAGAAAGTTTACAAACGAGAGGAGGCCATTCGGCCCATCTTGCTCGTTTGGTTGTTAGTAGCTTATTGATCCCAAAATCTCATCAAGCAGCTTCTTGAAGGATCCCAGGGTGTCTGCTTCAACAACATTACTGGGGAGTTGATTCCAGACCCTCACAATTCTCTGTGTAAAAAAGTGCCTCCTATTTTCTGTTCTGAATGCCCCTTTTTCTAAACTCCATTTGTGACCCCTGGTCCTTGTTTCTTTTTTCAGGCTGAAAAAGTCCCTTGGGTTGACACTGTCAATACCTTTTAGAATTTTGAATGCTTGAATTAGGTTGCCACATAGTTTTCTGTGCTCAAGACTGAACAGATTCAATTCTTTTAGCCTGTCTGCATATGACATGCCTTTTAAGCCCGGAATAATTCTGGTTGCTCTTCTTTGCACTCTTTCTAGAGCAGCAATATCTTTTCTATAATGAGGTTACCAGAACTGCACACAATATTCAAGATGAGGTCTTACTAGTGCATTGTACAGTTTTAACATTACTTCCCTTGATTTAAATTCAACACTTTTCATAATGTATCCGAGCATCTTGTTAGCCTTTTTTATAGCTTCCCCACATTGTCTAGATGAAGACATTTCTGAGTCAACAAAAACTCCTAGGTCTTTTCATAGATTCCTTCTCCAATTGCAGTATCTCCCATATGATATTTATAATGTACATTTTTATTTCCTGTGTGCAGTACCTTACACTTTTCTCTATTAAATGTCATTTGCCATTTTGTCTAGATCATTTTGAATGACCTTTGCTGCTGCAACAGTGTTTGCCACTCCTCCTACTTTTGTGTCGTCTGCAAATTTAACAAGTTTGCTTACTATATCAGAATCTAAATCATGAATGTAGATTAGGAATAGCAGAGGACCTAATACTGATCCCTGTGGTACACCACTGGTTACCACACTCCATTCTGAGGTTTTTCCTCTAATCAGTACTTTCTGTTTTCTACATGTTAACCACTCCCTAATCCATGTACATGTGTTTCCTTGAATCTCAACTGCGTTCAGTTTGAGTTAATCTTTTGTGCGGGACTTTGTCATAAGCTTTCTGGAAATCTAAATAAACCATGTCATATGCTTTGCAATTATTCATTATCGATGTTGCACAGATCTCTTCACATGGCAAGGCAAGAATTACCAGATAGTCATAGACTATTATTCATTGTATCCAGAGGTATGTACATTAAATTCTACCAGCAGCAAAGCAGTGATTAATTGCCTGAAAGCAGTTTTTTCTAGATATGGCATACCATGTGAAGTCTGCAGTGACAACGGACCACAGTTTGATTCTGCAGAGTTCAAATAGTTTGCAAAAGAATGGGATTTTTTACATATAACTTCAAGTCCAAACTACCCCTAGTCAAATAGACTAATTGAGAAGTCAGTTCAGACTGTGAAGAATATAATGAAAAAATTGAACACCAGTAGAAGCAGCATTTAGAAGGACTTCTAGCTTCTAGCAGATGCTTGAACTAGACCAGAGCTCTAAAGACAACAGAGAAGAGAATGGTGGTCTGAGTACAACGGAGAAAGAAATCCCGGCAGAAATAAGAACAGGTCCTATCAGAAAACCACAGGATAGACGGATAGAAAACTGTTAAAATAGTGTAATAGTAGAGCTATAGGGAGATGAGTGGTAAAGACTCACAGTTCGAGGGGGAATTGCTAGTACCTCTCCTCTCAACTGTTCAGCATAGAAAGGTTTTGTTACATGATCTAGTTATACAAGTAATGCTTTAGAAATAGACAAAAACAGTTTTGTTTAAAGAAAGGAAGATGTAATGATAGTATCATTTGTAGATAGTCCCTTGCGGATTTGTAGAATGATAGGACTTGGGAGATGAGTCCTAGAGAGGGATCAGGAGAATTCAAGATGGCCTCCAGAGATGATGTGATATTTGTTTATGTGTGTTGTGTGAAATTTAATTACTTTAAATTTAAAAGGAAGTTGATGTGGAAGTAAATAAGACAATTACTTCACAGAGTAATTTTAAAAGGTCCTTTATTATTTCACACACACACACGTAGTTACATACACAGATGCTATACTGCGAATAACGATATCCCTAACGGGACACAACCCAACAAGGTTACATACAAAGATTATATTAATCACAGATCAATACAATCCATGAGACGCAACTGAACTAATTCTTACCCTTCCAAGAGGATCGGGAGAGCCCTTCGACCCTGGTAAGAGAAAGCAGCTGTCTCCAAGAAATTACGCTAATCCTCACGGCTGACTCTCATCAGAGCAGAGGAGAACCCCCGTCCTTTATAACTTACCAAGTTAGGCTTTTTTGCATGCGAGAGAGTAATTGGCCAGATCACTCCCTCGAGGCTCGGCCCTCTGAATAAACTATTCCTTTCCCTAGAACATTCTAACCAAAACAAGTTATATAAACGTGACAAAAACAAGTTATATAAGATATGGGGTTATTATAGGGCAAGGGCAAAGATGAACTCGAACGCATTTCTAGAACTTTCTAAAACACACTTTTTTTTATTACAATGTGTTACAAATAAAACCAGTTCAACAGTATTACAGGTTTTTTTGAACACTTTCTTTAACAAATGATTAAAGAATAATACAATATACATAATTTTTGCATACAAAATATATGGACTAGAAATAAAAACAAATATAAAAACAATAATATAAACAAAAATAAAAGCTAAATACAATAAGGCAATTTTTTAGCAGATTATTTGAGACACTTATTTTGAAATACGCTTCGACCCTCTCCGACTGACTTACCAGAAGTTGTATAATGTTGCCAGCAACTGTTGCTCTCTTCACACAGGGAAAAACAACCCCATTGGCTTAGATAGCTGGAATCTTGTTGTGTTCAGTTTCGGTTGCCTCGCGAAGGATCCCATCGAGGTTCAATAGATTCACTTTATCTGAAGCAAATCTGAAGATCTGATATCCCTTCATGTCAAAGTGAGATATTTGAGTGCATCGCTTCATATAAAAGTGACACTGAATTATTCTCCAGGGAAACAAATATATCATGTATAATAAATATGTTGCAGACATTTTTTTCTAATCATGTCAATTATAGTTCTCGGATGTATTTTTGACAGAAATTCATGTTTTTGATAATTGTGTTATTAAAAACAACATAGTACTCACTGGAACCGGAGCCCTAATATTTGTATCCAGTTAGTCACTTCCAAAGCAGTAGCCGATGACCTGGTTTCAAAGGAACCGGTTCGCACATCTCTAGTTAAATTGTCCCGGTTTTGTATTTACATTTTTTTTTTTACAGCACAAAACTGTAGCTGTGCTCAACAAATTAACGCAGACCCGTTTACATTGTATTATTAGCGCCATTCAGAAATAATAATAATCAACAGTGTGTATTATTTAATAATTGTGAATTAAGTTAGTCCCAGTTGTGTTTTAATTAACACAGCCAAAACCGATGAACACACGGCACCAAAATACATGGAGCCTTATATACAGCACCCTATGCCACTCCAGGTTTCACAGGTGAAATGAGAGAATTAACTACTCACGGTCTGGGAGGATGTTTAATTGGTTCAATTTAACAATTTAGAGCAGGGTTGGAACAAAGACCAGGGGCCTCATTTATCAACCGTGCGTACACACAGATCTGTGCGTAAACTGTGTGTACGCTCGATTCTATGCAAACGTGATTTATCAAATTTCAACTTGACGTGGAAAAGTGCGTACCTCTAAGCAAACTTCTGACCATATGTACGCTACTTCTAGTGGCTGAAAAGTGATATTACATGATGAATACATTTAATGACTTGGTGAGATGATCAACTCAGTTGATAATTGGTGAAATTATCCGCTCGCAGCTAGCTAACCTTATCGACATATTATACATTCCTGTAGTTAGCATACTAGTTTTTGTAGCCACAATGCACCTTTTACCCTCAACCTTCATATCAGACCTTTTCTTTTTTATTTCGGTCAGCCTCTCAGAACTCACTGAGTTTACAGCAGCGGTGACCTCCTGCCAAGTTACAGTGGCTCTCAAATGTATTCACCCCCTTGGACTTTTCCACATTTAATTGTGTTACAACATGGATTTAATTAGGAGTTTTTGCCACTGATCAACACAAAAAAGTCCATAATGTCAAAACGAATTGATTGCGTAAGTATTCACCTCCTTGAGTCAATATTTGGTAGAGGCACCTTTGTAGCAATTACAGCCATGAGTCTATTTGGATAAGTCTCTACCGGCTTTGCACATCTGGACACTACAACTTTTGCCCATTCTTCTTGGAAAAATTGCTCAAGCTCTGTCAAGTTGGGACCTTTAGTGAACAGCAATTTTCAACTCTTTCTCCACATTCTCAATTGGATTGAGGTCTGGGCTTTCACTGGGCCACTCCAGTACATTGACCTTTTTGTTTTTAAGCCACTCTAGTTGGCTTTGGTTGTATGTTTGGGGGTCATTGTCCTGATAGAAGATGAATCTTCTTCCAATTCCTAGGTCTCTTGTAGACATAAGCATGTTTACCTCCATTATTTCTTTGTACTTTGCTGCATCCATTTTGCCCTCTATCTGCACAAGCTTTCCAGGCCCTGATGCAGAGAATCATCCGCATAGTATGATGCTGCCACCACCGCTTCACGGTAGGGATGATGTGCGGTGTTAGGCTTGTGCCAAACATAGCCCTTAGTTTTGAGGCCAAAAAGCTCTATTTTGGTCTCATCAGACCATAGAATTCTTCCACTTCTTCTCACAGTCTCCCACATGCCTTCTGAGAGATTTGATGTGAGTTTTTTTCAACAATGGCTTGCTTTTTGCCACTCTCCCATAAAGGCCAGTTTTGTGAAGCACCCAGGCTATTGTTGCCATATGCACAGTGTCTCCCAGCTCAGCCGTGGAAGAATGTAACTACTTTAGAGGCCATAGGCCTCCCTGACTAGTGCCCTTCTCGCCCGGATACTCAATTTTTGAGGACGGCCTGTTCTAGACAGATTCACAGTTGTGCCATATTCTCTCCATTTCTTAATAATTGACTTTACTGTGTTCCGGGGGACATTCAATGCCTTGAAAATGTTCTTATATCCTACTCCTGATTGGTGCTTTTGAAGAACCTTATTCTGGATTTGCTTTGAATGTTTCTTTGTCTTCATGATCTAGTTTTTGTTAGGAAATGTACTAACCAACTGTGGGGCCTCCCAGAGACAGGTGTATTTAACCTGAAATCATGTGAAACACCTTAATTGCACACAGGTGGACTCCATTCAACTATTTGTGTGACTTCTAAAGACAATTGGTCGCACCAGAGCTTATTTAGGTGTGTCATAGCAAAAGGGGTGAATACTTATGCAATCAATTATTTTCTGTTTTATATTTGTAATTAATTTAGAACAATTTGTGGATTTTATTTTTCACTTTGACATTAAGTACTTTTTTGTGTTGATCAGTGGCAAAAACTCCTAATTAAATCCATTTTGGTTCAATGCTGTAGCACAATAAAATGTGGAAAAGTCCAAGGGGGGGTTGTGGCAAAGTGGCTGGTGATTGTGAACAGGTGTAGAAGTGATGCAGTGCAGATGAAATCACAAACAATTGTAATTCGGTAGGAAAGTGGTTTTAATTATAATCTGGGTCTGGCGATCAAATAATAAATCCCGGCAACACACAACGATGTGTATTGCACGGAGATAACAACAGGGTTACAGTCCCAAACAATAATCACAGACATATCTACCCCACAATAATACGGCACATGGTCACCTGTCCTGGGTGTGTGTGGTTGTGCTCGTGATGGGTGATAAACAATGCTATTTCATGAATATTGGTGCTGTGATGATCCAGCCTGTGCTGGCCCAAGGCGACAGCTCCAGATACGTGTTAGCTGTCCGGTGGTTCAATAAACACAGACAGTTACTAACAGACAATACAAACAAACACAACACTCATGAATATTCCTTTATGTTCTCTGGCAGTCACTACTGCAGCTCTCTCAGTCCTTCCCGGTTAAAGCGCAAACCCAAGTGAAGGAAAAGATTAGCGTTTCTCTGGCCCATTTTATGCTACCCCGCATGATCCCTTGGTAAACGATTCCAGCTGCGTCTATTGCTTGCAGCTGCTACCTCGGTTATCTTCCGGGTCAATATGTTCCCGCAACAGAGTCTCGCTTCCATCCAGGCTGACCGACTTCCCGACCTTGGAAACAAACTGTCAGGCCAGCCCGTCCAGATACTTCTCCTTTCGCTATTTAGCACCCTCACAGGTCGAGAGGGAGATTTACAACCAGAACTCATTGTATTTCTGTCACAGGCGAAAACTCTTGAGAGGCAGAGTACATATTTTTGTTTATTTGACAGGCCACTCGCTACTTAAGCTGCCGAAAAAGGAAGACTTTTTAGCCTCCACCTCACTTAATAGAACCTCAATCTCACTGTCTGTAAAACTGCATTGCTTGGTTTTCCATAGCTGTGCACCTGCCATTGCTGCTTAGAACGTTTTCTTATTCTCTTTAGAATGTTCATTGTCACTTTGAAATATGCCACTATTTATGCACCATATAAGGCTAATTGAGGGTGGGAAATTGAAGCGTGCGCAATTGCGCATATTTATAGGATAAGTGTGATTTATCAGCGAAACCGTGCGTAGATGTCGCGTACGCCAATTTGATAAATCCCAAGTTTATGACGTAATTACCAATACATGGTACACAATACCAACAGGCCTAGCAGCACAAATTCCATAACGTTAGCGAGCTACAGTCACTACCACACATAAAGAAAATGATAGTTTCTGACAAAAGCTCTTAAACATGTATTCGACTTCCCAAAGTGAGCTTAAATTTAAAAAGCTCTCATACAGTGACTAAAAGTGAACTTTAATACTTCCCTTTGAGCTTTAGAAAAGTATCCGTTATATGGGAACAAAAACAAAACAGGAACAGAGGCTTGAGTTGAGCATAACATACATCTCAGCTGCACCAGTCAACTGAATTCAAATTGATAAAAATTAAATGTAGGTACTTACTGGTGCTGTGACAGGGTCTTGCTCGTGTCACGTGTGTGGGTAGCCGCTGATTAAGCATACAGAGAAACAAAGGACATGGAGTTGAAAATGCCAGCACAGACGCGCAGGATTTATTAACAAAAACAGAAACGAAAGTAAATAAAGGTGGTCATGTGACATTACAAGCGATGGTAACGCACAGAGGACTAATACAGCAAGGTGTACAAAAATGCAAAACAAAACAGTACAAAAACTACAAAAAGGTGCTGTAAAAACGACTAGAGCTACTCCCGTAAACAGGAGGTCCCGCTGGAATCCAATTCTCTTTATACTCTAGGCTGTTGTTGCCTGAAACTAAACTCCGTTCCTATCCCAACCCGGTATACACACGACCACCAGCGGTTGCAGTTTCTTCTTGCGTGAATGCTGGAATCCTGACCCTGGTTAACCCATGCAGTAGTCTGAAGTCTCCAGTGGGATTCCAGATCTCCGTAGAAACGAGTCTCATGGCCTTGCAGCAGCCCCGAGCCATCTCCCACGATGTTTATAAACTGATGTACACTCGGTCAAGACCCACCCACCTGCTGATTGAGGACCAACACAGCTAATCACTTGCTGTCCTTCCCCTCAACCAAGCCTAGCAGGCAGCAAGTCTCAATCTGTAAACAATAATTCAATTACACAAATCAACTCAATAAACCCACTCCCACACACAAATTACACCAACACTAATTACCCATTGAGCAGGGCAATTGCACTGCAACAGGAGCATTTGTTGATTGCTGGTTCGTTTTCTTTTTACTAAATTTGTCGGGACATAGCCAATGATTAGACTCAAATATAGCTCTGGTTTACTGCAAAGTTGGCTAAACATTCTGTATTATTTGTTAGCAGACGCCCTTATCCAGGACGACTTACAATTGTTACAAGATATCACATTATCTTGTACATACAATTACCCATTTATACAGTTGGGTTTTTACTGGAGCAATCTAGGTAAAGTACCTTGCTCAAACCTTGCTCAAACCTAAGATTGAACCCACAACCCTCCAGTCAGGAGTCCACAGCCCTAACCACTACTCCACATAGCTGCCCTGTGTAGGTAATTAGACAGCTAACTGCAAATATATAAAAAAAAAAAAAAAAAACTAAACAGCAGCTGCAGAAGCTGGTTGCTTGCATGAAAGAAAAGTTCCTGTATGTTTGCTGCCGACACGCTTAATTTCGATACCATAATATCGAAGACGTAACATCTCATATCTCAGCCGTCCAATCACCGATCTTTTTTTTTTCATAACCATGACAACAATACGGGGGGTGGGGGGGTGAGGATGAGCTAGACTTGCCGCAGTGGATTACATTCTGATAGTTTTGGTATGAAATGTTTTTAATTGTCAATCGCTCCATAATTGGGTGGGCCCATGAGCAAAATCGGTGGGACCAAGCCCCTCAGGCCCAAGTGTGGCACCACCCGTTTGGTTACCCCTGCTTGGAGGTTTGCAGCAGACATTATATTAACAGCCCATGAAGTATAAATTAAATTTTTCTTTGAACAAAAAATCAGAACACGAGCTGTATTTGTGTAATATGTTCTAAATCGATATGTCTTCATAGAATTTGTTTTTAATTCTCGATACCAAATATACTAAGGCAGTGGTTCCCAGCCCTGGTCCCGGGGACCTTGTGTCTGCTGGTTTTCATTCCAACTGAGCTCTCAGTCACTGAACTAGACCCTTCTATGGGGCATTACAAGGGTCAAAATTAAATCTTTAATTTTTAAATTAATTTGTCAATTTATAATTTCAAAATAATTTAATTGAATAAGTCATTTACTGTTTGCCAATTGATCTTTCAATTTCATTTGGCAAACAAAGGCTTCTTTAAAGCTCATCTACCACATGAGGGGGCGGATTT
This sequence comes from Polyodon spathula, assembly GCF_017654505.1. Taxonomy (NCBI): domain Eukaryota; kingdom Metazoa; phylum Chordata; class Actinopteri; order Acipenseriformes; family Polyodontidae; genus Polyodon; species Polyodon spathula. The sequence goes on along the minus strand of NC_054557.1, from coordinate 25,482,049 downwards.
TGTCCCCACGAAGTAACCAATCAATCGTACGAGGGGTGGGTTCAATCGACTGTGCAGTCATTGCGAAGCAAGACTCGTTCATAACCAGATAATTAACCTTGTAAATGTTTTTAATGTAAAAACAATTCTAACAATACAACTTCAGACACTGAGATATGCAGAATGTTTTTGTTTTATTTTGCAGCGATACAGAAATACAAAGTAACATGAAATAAGATCTTGAACAGAGTGCAGCAAGCAGCACTGACATCATCGTCATCATCCCATTGGCCATCAATTAGACAAGTCCTTCTGAGAGTTACACAACAAAACAAGAGCTAATAAAAAGAACAGATTCCTAAAGGCCACACAAATTAATTCAGTGTGTGTCTCTCAGTCTGTGTGTGTGTCAGTCTCTCAGTCTGTGTATGTTTGTCACGGTGTCTCTCGGTCTGTGTGTGTGTGTGTGTGTGTTTCATCTGTCACTGTGTCACAGTCTGCACGTTTGCCACTATATCTCAGTCTATGTGTTTGTCACTGTGTCGCAGTCTGTGTATGTTTGTCACTGTGTCTCTCAGTCTATGTATGTTTGTCAAGGTGTGTCTCAGTCTGTGTGTGTTTGTCACTGTGTCTCTGTCTCAATGTGTCTCTGTCTCAATGTCTCGTGTGATGGTTGTCTGGCTCTAGACCTTGACAGGTACTTTCCCCTGGCTCTTCTGGTACTCATGCTGCAGGCCGGCCAGAACCTCGCGATGCCGCTCCGATCGCTTCTCCATCTCTTTCATCTGAGTCTCATACTGCTTACTGTGGAGACATACAGGCAGACAGGGTCAGAGACACACACAGGGTCAGAGAGTCAGACGCACAAGGTCAGAGAGACAGACACATATGGTCACAGACGCACACAAGCAGAGAGACATAGACACACAGGGTCAGAGAGACACACGAGCAGAGAGACAGACACACAGGGTCAGAGACAGACCTCCTCCACCTCCTCTCACATCTCTCCGTTGATGTTCTCCAGTCTCTTCCCCACAGTCCCCTTGGCCTCCTCCAGGTCTTGTTTGACCAGCACGGATCCGATGAGCTTGTACACCAGGTTTTGAGAGACCAGCAGAATTTAAATTTCCACTCAGTAATCAGTGATATAGAAACAACAGGTGTGAAAATGTTGTGTGACTAGTTTGCTCTTTAAATCAGGTATCTAGACAACTTCTAAAAAGCCTCCTGCATGTGACAATTTGTGCCTGTGTGTTCCTTTTCTCTTACCAAGGCTGTGTGGTCCAGTGGTTAAAGAAAACGGCTTGTAACCAGGACGGTGCCTGGTTCAAATCCTGGCTCACTCACTGACTCGCTGTGTGTTACCCTGAGCAAGTAACTTAACCTCCTTGTGCTCCGTCTTTCGGGTGAGATGTTGTTGTAAGTGACTCTGCAGCTGATGAATAGTTGACACACCCTAGTCTCTGTAAGTCACCTTGGATAAAGGAGTCTGCTAAATAAACAAATAATAATACTATTTTACTTTGATTGAGGTGTGGCCTATTTTGACAATGTTTCTATGTTTTCAATTCCAGTGGTTTGATTTCATATGAGCAATAGATATTTTACCGGCATGATAATTGTTGTCCTTGTTCACAACTGCTTTCCAATTTAATTGACCAACAAACAGCGACTTCAATTGAAGTGAATGTGTTGCCACTGGGAGCAGCTCATTTGAACAGAATGCTGCAGGTTAAAATTGTAATCAACGTGTTGGAATTGGTTAAAGCGAATGGGAATTAATTTAAAACAGGACTCGGAAGTGAAACAGGTCTTGACCTCAACCCTGGTCTCACATTACCAGCAGGGCAGTTCAGCTGTGCTTGTATAAGAACACATTCTTCTGAACGCAGATTTCCATTATATGAGAGTAGATGTTAAAACTTCATTCTGATTTGAACTCGGCTCTCACCAACTAAGATGTAGCTTTACAGTAAACTAATGTGATCCATCTGTACCTCCATCCACTTGCGTTTCTTTCCATCTGATGATGTAGATATCCTTCTGCCTGGTGTTGATGGCTGAAGTGTAATTCTAGCTCCAGGGATCAGCTTATTTTGCCTTCCCAGCGCATCAGCACACACAAGGCTGCGATGCTGGCTCCGGGGATCAACCACAGTGCAGTCTCCCCAGCGCATCAGCATGCAACCGTCTAGATTAAGCTAAGTAGGGTACATCTCTGGGGTCTTCAAATGGGCACCTTCCATCATCTGTGTTTCAACGTCTAGCCCATGACACCTCAAGAGGGCTCGACAGTGATTCTGGTGTCCCAGCATCACCCCCATCTGCCCCCCACTCAACTCAGCCCAGCTTACTTACCCATACATAGCGTTGCTTTCTTTCTACTGTGCTTGAGAACCCCAGCCAGAATCTTGCTGTCTCAACCACAGCCAGTTGCTGCTCCTTTCTGCTGTTTCAGATAAAGTTCTTTACTGTCCAATGCAACTCTTGGCCATTGAACCCGACATCTCTGAGAAACCGGGTTGTAGTGTGCCACAAATCCTTGACAACCCACCTTCACTGGGTAAACCTGGAATCTCCATCCTCGCTGTTCTGCTTCAGCAGCTAGTTGATCATACCAAAGTTTCTTCCTCTCATCTGCCTCATCCACAGCATCCTCCCATGGCACTGTTAACTCTACCATATGAACAAGGCGTGCTGATCCAGACCACAAGACAATGTCTGGTCGAAGGCTAGTGGTGGCAATCTCAGGTGGAAAAATAAGTCGTTGACCAACATCTGCCAGCATTTTCCAGTCTCTAGCAGCTTCCAGTTGTCCTGGGTGAGGCTTGATTTAACACCTTTTTTTGGTGGTTGCTCTCCTGGACGGAGGAATATTGTCTTCTGTGTGGAACTGGTGGCAACTTATTGGTCAGGTTATGCTTGTCTTCCAATGCTAAGGCCAAATATCGCAGCACCTGGTATGGCACCAAGTAAACCGCCCTTGGCTAAGGCCCACCTTACATCCTGTCAAAATATACCATAAATGTTGCAAGTGATGAACACAAAGGACATGAGGGAGCCTCACCCACCCAGAGGTTTAGTTTCTGTTGTGATGGGAGAACATCATATGTTGACCTGATGAGGAAACTGATCCTGCAGTGTTCCAATGTAGATAGGTCTTGCCAACCGATCTTGCTTTGTTCTCACTCTCCCATTTCATCCATTCTCCCTGCTTGGCCTGGGAAATTGCCTTTACACACCTCATCCTCTCCTCCTGATTTTGCACCTTGTTGACTACCAGCTTCCTCCACTGTTCTGGGGTAGACGTGTGCCATGTAGGAGGAGCTGAATTGAGACCAAGACCCCCTCTTCCATGCTGAACTTATCATCGAATCGAAGGGCAGCCTTAGCATCTTCCACACCTTTCTTTGCCGCCCACTTTCAACACAGGTGCTGCCTCCCTTACACATGTTGCGTGAATCTACTACTAAGGCCATTATACTTACAAATCCTGAAGAGGCTCCAATCCATCTTCAAATGCGCTGAATCAGCACTCTCCAACCCAGAAAGTCATTTTCACCGTCACTTTCACTATTATCCATCGTCTCCAAAACTTCAAAAAGACTGAATCGACTTCTTTTGGGATGCTTTGGAACACTGCTCGCCATTTCGTTCGATTTTATAAATTTTACAAATTGAAAAATGATCAGAAAACGGTAAGAAACCTTGATCCTATGTGCGTAACACTGCACACTCGCTTCCAAATATGTGTCTTGTTTACGTACGCACATCGATTACTCTTCAATGGATTAGGCTACAAACAAAGTCAAGGTATGAATGGAAAGCTTGTGACCTCCCCTACAACATGATCACCGAGATTTCACCATCAACAGATACATGCAAGGCCAGAGCAGCGAAACGCACAGCTAGTCGATCAGAGTTGTTTTTGAACCACAAGGTACTAGACACATTGCGAAGGGAATATCTCAGCGGTGAAATGGCGAATTCGAAAAATTCCTTCGCTGTTTGACGGTATGAAAACAACGTTTTTGATATTGAGTTGGTTTTTTTTGCTGCCTGCGGGACACAGGGGGCATAAGAGGTTAATGAATGAACGGAGAGTAAATGAAAGGTTTGTAACAAACAAAAAACACAGGACACGGCACTCGTTGCCAAAACAACAAGAAAAACAAAACAGACTAAACAGACAAACATGGTGAGCATATATTTAACTAATATTCTTATTATTATCACAATTATTATTTCCGTATCCTATCCCGTTCTCCATTCACCGAACACACAACCCCGAGTAGGTGAAAACATGCAGCTTTTATGCAGCTGTACCGAGACTCGATTGATAATCAAGTATTCAATTGTAGTCGCGGTACAACTGCACGTGAATTAATAAAGTGCAATTCCAACATTAACACACAACATATAACACAAAATGCACACAGGGGCAGGCACTTTGCCACATATACCCTCCCCCCCCCGTGCAAAGCACACATGGCCTCAATGGACACCTCCCCCCTTAAAATCCCCCAAATCTCGCTCAAAGTCCTGGGCCAAGAACAGGGACTTTAAGGGGCTGATGGGCTGCAATGCTGCCAGTAGCCAGGCTGCTACTGGCCATGCTGGCAGCAGACGTGCTAACAGTGGGGCAAATCTCTTCTCCCGCTGTACCACTGGTGGGTGGCAACCCCAAGCGATGTGGAGTGGCTGGCAACCCCAGGTGATGTGGAGCGGCTGGCAACCCAAGGCAATGCGGAGCAACAGGCCACCCCAGGCGATGCGGAGCAACAGGCCACCCCAGGCAATGCCAGGCAGGCAACCCCAGGCGATGCGGAGCAACAGGCAACCCCAGGCGATGCGGAGCAACAGGCCACCCCAGGCGATGCCAGGCAGGCATCCTTGGGCAAAGCGAGGCAGGGTGTCAGGACAAACTGTGGTGCGGATGTTGGCTCTCGCCACTGCGGCCGGGCGGTTCTTCCCTGTGCTTCCCTCAGCAGCCTATGCAAGGGCTGCTGAGGACAGCCAGCATTTATTCCTGGTCCTTCTGGTGCAAGGAGAGATAGCTCCTGCTCCTCTCCCCCTGATGGTGATGGAGGCAGAGGCAGCTCAAGCTCCTCTCCTTGTGATGGTGGGGGAAGTGTTACCAGCAGGCATTCATCCTCTGCTGGTGGGGGAAGTGATAAAAGCAGGCATTCATCCGCTGCTGGTGGAAAGGGACCCAGCAGGCATTCACCCTCTGCTGGTGGAGGTGGCGGAGGTAGAGGCAGCTCCTGCTACTCTGCTCCTGCTGGTGGAGGTGGTGGAGGCATGTAGTCTCCTGCCAGTGAAGGTGGCGGAGACGGGGACAGCTCCTGCTGCTCTGCTCCTGCCGATGGCGGTGGTGGAGGAGGTGTGTAGTCTCCTGGCGGCGGAGGTGGGAGCGCTGTGTAGTCTCTTGGCGGCAGAGGTGGGAGTGGTGTGTAGTCTACCCTTATTACAGGGGACTGGTGCGGCTCTCCCTCCCTTGCAGGGGACTGGTGCGGCTCTCCCTCACTTGCAGAGGACTGGTGTGGCTCTCCCTCCTGCTCTGGAGACAGTGGTGGGACCTCTCTCTCTGGCGCTGGCTCTGGAGGCAAAACCAGCAGGCATTCTTCCTCTGCTGGTGGAGATGGGAGCTGCAAGTAGTCTCCCTTCAGCCCATTGAGGATGCAGGTAGAAGTGGCTCCTCCCACTTGGAATACAACCTGCTGGGGCAGTCCCATATCGGCAGACAAGAAGTTAATCACCACAGCTGCCAGCTTCACAAAGGGCAATGGGTAGAAATGTTGTTCCCAGCGTTCCCCATCTTTGGCCCATAGCAGGTCAACAACCAGTGGGAGGTCCTCCCCGCTCCACTCCGGGTCCGACACCCAGTCCGGTATCTCTTCAGAGGACGGGGAAGGCTCTGTCTCCTCCCTCTTTGGCTCTAGTTCCTCCTCTTCATCCTTCAGACATTGCTGCCGCTTTCCTCTCCCGCTTCTTCTCCCCATTTCTTTATTTTTTTTATTTTCCCACACACAAAAAAAAATAACCGTCTTTTTTTTCCACCCAAAAAAACTGCGGTCCCTGCTCTGATCTGCTTCTAGGAGGTGCTGGTAGTCCCAGTTCTGACACCACGTGTCACAAAGACGGCCGGAGTGGGGTACATCAGACCATAAACAGGAACCAGGAAATAAACGACAGAGGGGTGGAGTTTGGTGGAGCTGAGCAAATAGTCTCGCTCAACATTTAATGAATGAACAGACAGTAAATAAAAGGTTTGTAACAAACAAAAAACACAGGACACGGCACTCGTCGCCAAAACAAAAAGACAAACAAAACGGACTAAACAGACAAACACAGTGAGCAGATATAACTACTATTCTTATTATTATCACAATTATTACCTCTGTCTCCTATCCCATTCTCCACTCACCAAACACACGACCCCGAGTGGGTGAAAACAAGTAGCTTTTATGCAGCTTTACCGAGACTCCATTGATAATCAATCATTCAATTGGAGTCGCAGTAGAACTGCACATGAATTAATAAAGTGCAATTCCCCGTGCTCATATATTACATTTTACTTGCACGTGAAGTGCTGTGCAATCCTTGTGCCTAAATACAAATATACAATTTAAACACTTGTGTCACACAGACCATTTTATATCCTGTGTACCAATGCCTATACACCAACATTAACACACAACATATAACACAAAATACACAAAGGGGTGGGCACTTTGCCACACAACCCAAGGGGCTTTTTCGACCTGAAAAAAGAAACAAGGACCAGGGGTCACAATTGGAGATAAGACAGAGGGGCATTCAGAACAGAAAACAGGAGGCACTTTTTACACAGAGAATCGTGAGGGTGTTGAACCAACTCCCCAGTAATGCTTTTGATCCTTCAAGAAGCTGCTTGATGAGATTCTGGGAGCAATAAGCTACTAAGAAACCAAACGAGCAAGATGTGCCAAATGGCCTCCTCTCGTTTGTAAACATTCTTATGTTCTTATATTCTTAATTACAGAGATGCTCCTTGATTTAGTGGGCTTGAATTGCATTTGTGCCATTCAATGTTATTGGTTAATTTGCCCAATAACTGATTAGTGCAGGCTACTGTTTTAGTCATGTCATCCAGGCATGCTCGAATTGGTGGTAGTCGCATTCCAGAAGCCAAGAGCTCTCCTCCCACTACCCATTTTGATGCCCTAATAATTACTTCCATTGCCATGGTAAAAGCCAGTGGAGAAATGGTACATCCTGCCATTTTTCCAACGTGTAGTTGTTTTCCTAACCATGTAGTGCTGAATTTTGAAGTTGAAAAACTAAATTGCAAATCTCCAAAGTAGGCTTTCACTAAATTTGTTATAGTCATCGGTACTCTGAAAAAATCAAATGCTGCCTAAAGAGCTTCATGTGGCACTGAACCATATGCATTAGCCAAATCCAGAAATGTCACATGGAGCTCCTTCCTCTCCTTTTTAGCTGATTGAATTTGTTGCCATATTACACTGATGTGTTCTAAGCATCCTGGGAAAATTGGAATGCCCGCTGCTCTGGCCCCTTTAGTTGATCTGAGTTTTAAGTCAATTCCATTTGGCCACTAGACAGCGCTGTTTACTGATAAGGTCTGTTGTTTGCTTAAGTTCCTATATCCTGTAAAGAAGAATCCTTGTTAGCAACGGTGAAAGTTGCTCTGTGGAGCAGCAGACATCATCGAACTCCATCCTTCTTGCAATTATTTGTAGAAACATTGTCTGTAAGTAAAATCAATAATAACATACTCATCTTTCAATTCATGATGATATTTTATATGGATGATCGTTTGCGTGATAGATTTACGTATTTTCTTGATAGTTGCATGGTCGGAGATATCTGTTCTATGTAATTGATTTTGCCATGTTTGGGGAATTATTTTGCATACGGCAGCATATTTCTGAGTTTATGATAATATTATACCATACCTAAAAATACATGCTGTGCTATTAAAGAGAATTAAGCATAGTATTCAGCATACCCATACTTACGGTTGTTTTCTTTATTTTATTTCAGTTTTACTCAGTTTCTAACACTGTACCTACAAACTGGTGGCAATAAAGCATCATTCAATACTACAGTTGCTGGAAAGAGTTTATCTATTTGTTAAGCTTAAGGGGACTCTTTTGCGAGGGCAGAATACCCGCTTTTTGTACTGAAGTGTCAATGAAGCAGTTCTTTAATAGGTAAGATGACAATCTCTGAGCAATAATGCTGAAGAAAATCTTGCCTTCTATGTTCAATAGGGAAATAGGGCGAAACTGAGTGATGCTTGTAGAATCTTTTTCTTTTGGTATAAAGACTCCACCAGCTCAGTGCCATGCTCTCAGTACAACCTGTTTTTCCCATGCCACTTTCATCAATTTCCAAAGGATTCGTAGAACTCCAGAAGCACTCTTGTTCACTCTGTACGGAACTCCATTAGGCCCTGGAGATGATGATGCCCTTGCTTTTTTCACAGGTTGCTCTACTTCTTTCCACTTAGGTGCACAGTCCTCCATTTGGTATTCTGGTGGACGGATAGGTGGGATGTCTGAAAGAATTGATATATACCCCGTTCACACTTACGAAGCCGGCCTCAAATTTCCGTTCACAGTTGAGGTTTTAGGGGGCCTGAGTGCGTTCACATATGTGGCTGAAAAGGAAGCCTAAATTACGGCGAAGTGCTTTTCGGGAATGTAAACAGCAACGTAAACACTGCATTCCCGTAAGTCAACATAAGAGATTGAGCTGGGAAATTTGCAAAAGTAAAGGCCGTCTTATTTTTTGCAACACTGTTGGTACTGTACTTACTGCATAAGATACGATAAAGGCGTGTGTTGACAGTGCAGTCGGTTACTGTGGAAAGAAGCGATCGTGTTGTATCATGCGTAAATGCAGCAAACAAGGACATGTACATTACATTAGTCACAATACAGATTATTATATTAATGATGACTGAATATGCAACGTCATATGCATTATTTATCAATATTGAGATTTACAACAATCTGAAATTATTTTTATACATATATACACACACACACACACACACACACACACACACACACACACACACACACACACACACACACACACACACACACACACACACACACACACACACACACACACACACACACACAATTTGGTGCCGCAGCGTTTATTTTAAATTGATCAAAATGACAACGGCAATTAAAAGAGGGTGGCCTTTATTCCAAGGCGACGTTTATTAATAATGCTACAATTTTCAAATGCTGCAATATTTTATTACATGACTTGACAGTTTAGAAATATCGCTGTTGCTTATTTTCTGTAATACGGTAGCCTACGTGTGTAGCAGCGTGTGTGGCTAACCTACTTTGACTACAATACATTTATCAGTGACAGTTACTGAGAGCCTATTAGATTGGAGTTGGAAGGTCAGGGGAGTACTGTATCAGCGAATCAGGAGTGTATATTGGTTGTTAAGGGGTGGGGCAATGCTGTTGTGGCAGTTAAAACCAACAGCGTGACGTAGATGTTTTTCTGCACAATTACCTCAGAATATCAGTTTGATTTCCGCAATAACTACAATATATCCTACTCAATTTTTTTTTTTCTCACTGGAACTTGCTTGTTTGTAATATCTGTGCAAGAGAAACCAAAACTAAATCTTCTCATAGATAGTAAGCACATTGTTTTTATTTGCACGGGATTAAGTATGGGAATTACAATTGAACTAAAAACAACAAAACCACCTATAAAAACTTCAGAAGGACTGCTGTTCTGTACGTAGTTTATCTTTCTTTCAGAACTGTACCACCATAAAATAAAATGTGCTTACTATGTGTGTGTACATTAGTTTGTAATTTACATCTCAGACTGAGGCTCCCGTCTCTTCAGGGGCGTTACATGTATAGTCAGTGTTGCGGGTTTATTTACAGTGTGTGTTTTTTTAGTAGGGGGAGAAAAAAAAAAAACCTTAATGTTTCTTTATGATAACAGCATTTATTTGAGGGCAGCCTCTTTTATAAAGCTGATATATGACTGCAGCGTCAACAACAATACAGCGAATAAGGGGTGGGGCTTGGCTGGAGATACAGTACTGAGTGTGCTTTTGTGATTCAATGACTTTTACTCTGAAGAAAAATTTAAAAACAGCGCATGTAAAATAAACAGTACATGTGAAAATACATTGGACCTGATGTGCCTGACAAGCGCTGAATAAATGGACCGCTAAGGGTTAATTTCTGCATCGTCCCAGTTGCTACCTCTTAAAAGCGACATTGTTTGATCTACTACGCTCGACCTAGTAGGGGAGTGGTTTGAGCTACGTCACTGCATTGGCACAATAAGGCCGGCCCAGGGCCTGCTTTGGGTTCACACATACAGACAGGCCGCCCCTGAGGCAGCATTGCCTACTTTAGGCCGCATCAAAAAGCTGGTTAACTTTCACCCAGCCCAGAGCCGCCTTTTCATTTTTGAGCATTCACACGAGATAAGGAGGCCCTGGGCTGGCCTAAACCGCAAGTGTTAACGGGGTGTTAAAAATGGATTGAATCGCAACCCACTTGCGGAGCTGCTGGAGGCTCTGGAACACAGATGGGATGTAGAGGAGATAAGGAGGGAAGAATGCTTCATTGAGCGGGTAGGGCTGGCAATGTCCACAGCGTCAGCTCCTACCGCAACACCCGTTATGTTGGCACCAAAGGCTCAGGAGATGAAGATGTCAGTGAAGGACGACCCAGAGGCGTACTTGAGGCATTTGAATGGCTGGCTACCACTGCGGCTTGGCCGAGGGAGTTCTGAGCAAGCCAGCTGGGACCCTGCCTGATTGGGGAAGCTCAGGCAGCCTACCAGGCTATGAGTGACTTCAACACCGCCAACTACAACCTGGTTAAACAGGCCATCCTTCGCCGCCTCAACATAATGGCAGAAACATGCCCCAGGGTGGTCGCAGAGCGGTTGTGTGACCACATGGTGCACTGGCTGACCCCGGAAAATAAGACCTTGGCACAGATGGGGGAGGCAATAGTGGTGGAGCAGTTCTGCCATGTGGTCGGCGCCGATACTCAGGTGTGGATACGGCGCCACAACCCCGACACCCTTGAGGAGGCCGTGCAGTTGTCGGAAAACTTTGAGGACTCCCTAGCTTCTGCCTGGGTGGAGATACTGTTGGCTCCTACCTTCGGAGCAGCCAATCCCTACCTCTCTCTCTCCTCCAACACCACCCCCACCATCCGTCCCGGGACCCAGACCTCGGAGACCGCCGACCCCAATGGGCCCCCTTGCCTCCCCCCTGTGGAGAGCAATGTTGGCCCCCAGCAGGGGTACATGTGCTGCCCCTGCCCCGTTGCCATACCAGCAGTGGGACAGATTCTTAACCCCTGTTCCCTCTGTCCCACTGATTTGTTTTAGGTGCCACCAACCAGGACATATGGCCAGGTCATGCTCCGCTGCCATGGAGTGTGACGTGGCCGCTTGTAATTGGGCAACTGAAATAGGTAAGCGGGGGGAAAATGGTTGGGAGGGTCCTTGTATGATCGATGTGGTTTTAGGTAATGTGAAAACCTGCGCATTAGTGGACACAGGTTGTGAACAACCTTAATTTGGACAGCTCTCCTGGGCGGTGTGTTGTGGCGGCCACAAGGTCAGGTGGCCATGGAGACACGGTGGCATACCCCCCTCTAGAAGTATACTTAGCGGTATAACCGATAAAACGCCACCTCGTAGTAGGGGTGGTGGAAAGGTTGTCACACCCAGTTATTCTGGGCCAAGACTGGCCAAAATTCCAAGAATTGATGCAAATAATGGCAGTCTCAGCCACACGCATAAACGTGGCAGAAAAAAAGGAACGGATTGGTGATGTGTTTCCTTTTCATACTGAAATGTTTTCTTTCTGTCCTACAAACACAAACACAGAGAATTGTGAGGGTCTGGAATCAACTTCCCAGTAATGTTGTTGAAGCTGACACCCTGGGATCCTTCAAGAAGCTGCTTGATGAGATTTTGGGATCAATAAGCTACTAACAACCAAACGAGCAAGATGGGCCGAATGGCCTCCTCTCGTTTGTAAACTTTCTTATGTTCTTATGTTCTTAAATAAGGAGAGACGGACCGCGAAATGGGAGGGAGCGTCTTTGAGACAAGGCTGGGGTCTGGTGGGAGAGTGCTGCAATGGTAACAAATGCCAGTCGAAGGGAATGGGAACGCAGTGCGACCGAGAGAGCGAGGTTACTGGGCCGACTAGGGCAGAGGTTATTCCAGCCCCTCTCAATGTACCGGACCTGTGGTACTCAAGCGCGGACATAGTGTGGTGCCAACATAATGACCCGTCACTGGTGCACGCTTGGGGGCAGGTCTGGTCTACTGAAGGTAAGGATGTTGATGGCGCTGGGGCGCTAATATATCCACATTTCAGTATCAAGGGGCAATTACTGTATAGGGTAAACCTAGCCGCAGGCACAGGACAGCCTGTAACACAACTGTTGGTTCTCCCATCTTGTCGGACCGAGATCATGAGGCTGGCGTATGACATCCCTTCTGCGGGGCACCTCGGAGCAGAGAAGTCGAGGGAACGGATATTGGCTCGATTCTATTGGGTAGGTCTTCATACTGATGTGACGGGATATATAGCCATATGCACAGACTGCCATCGAGAAGCGCCGGGTCGAGTGCACCCTGCCCTTTTGGTTCCACTGCCGATTATTTCCACCCCCTTTGAACGCAAATTGCAATGGACATAGTGGGCCCTTTGCTACCTTCTGACTCTGGGTATACGCATACATTTGTAGTGATAGATTATCCAACGTGATACCCAGAGGCAGTTCCATTGAGATCCACTAGCGCATAATGAACATTAAATTTATCATGCAAATTTATTAAAGCCCTGGCAGGGGCAGGGTTAGGTGCTGTCTTGTCCCAAAAGGTACCTGGAGTAGAACACCCGATACTGTACATCAGCAAAAAGATGTTACTCCGGGAACGCAACTACTCCGTAGTAAAAAAGGAGTGTTTCGCCATTAAAAGGGCTACTCACCCTTTACGTTAGTACCTGCTGGGTCACTCGTTTGATCTTGTCACAGACCACGCCCCACTCAAGTGGTTAAGCACGATGAAGGACAGCAATGCCCAAATAACTCTGTGGTATCTGGCACTGCAGCCCTTCATGTACCATATGGTTATGGTTAAAATGCAGATTATTTTTTCCGGGAGGGGGGGAGTAATGGGAAAGGTAGATTCAGCGGAGCGTACCTTTGGCTCCACTCTGAGCGGTGGGATATGTGACAGAAATACTGGTTGTAAATCTCCCTCTCAACCTGTGAGGGTGCTAAATAGCGAAAGGAAAAGTATCTGGACGGGCTGGCCTGACAGTTCATTTCCAAGGTGGGAAGTCGGTCAGCCTGGATGGAAGCGAAACTCTGTTGCAGGAGCGTACTGACCCGGAAGGTAAATAAGGCAGCAGATGCAAGCTATAGATGCAGCTGGAATCGTTTACCAAGGTATCATGTAGGGTAGCATAAAAGGGGCCAGAGAAGCGCTAATCTTTTCCTTCGATTGGGTTGTATACGTAAACCTGGAAGGACTGAGAGCTGCACTAGAAACTGTTGAGGAATATTCATGAGTTTATTTGTTTTGAGCGTTAGTAATTGTCTTGTTTATTGTATCACTAGATGGCTAAATACATTCCAGAGCTGTCGCTTTTAGGACAGCACAAGCTGGAACTGCACTGCACGAACCGTCACCAAATAACCTGTTATCACCCACCACGAGCACTACTACACGCACCCGGGTGACACTGGTGACTGTGTTTTAGTATTGTGGGGCGGATAACGTTTATTGTTTGGGACTGTAAACCTGTTTGTTTGGCTCAGCGCATTACACATTGTTGTGTATTACCGGAGAGTTTTTCTTTTGTTGGTCACCAGACCCGGATTATAATTAAAACCCTCGTTTCCTACCGGATTCCAATTGTTTGTGATTTCTTCTGCACTGCATCACCTCTACACCTGTTCACAATCACCGGCCAACTTGCCACACTTCTTTACAAATTTGAATGGCTCTTTATAAAAGTTAGTTCTCGCACGCTCTTTGTTTTTGTAGCGATTCCGTAGGCGTTTAGCTCTGTGCAATGTTACAAGCTTATCTTATGACCCTTTGTAACAGATTGACTTTGTTCTGCTCTTCTCCATTGCTTCCTCAGCTGCCTCCTTTCTCTAACTAAGCATTTAATAAGCTTGAGGGATCTGCTTCTTTTGCCTCCCCAGAACATCAGCATGCACAACGGCTGCAATGCTGGCTCCAGGGAATCAACCACAGTGCGTTCTCCCTAGCGCATCAGCTTGACAACCGTCTGGACTGAGCCAAGCAGGGTACATCAGTGTACAGGAATACATTAGGACAGACTGGATCGCCTGTTGCTAAATACTGAAGCGCTCTCAGGCTCACCTCTTTCACAATGTTGTTTTCTGTCAGCTGAGCTTCGTGCTCAGACACACGCAACATATAACAGATAATATACACAGGGGCGGGCACTTTGTCACATATACCCCCCCTGTGCAAAGCACACATGGCCTCAATGGCCATCTCCCCCCTTAAAAGCCCAAAAGTCCAGCACAAAGTCCTGGGCCAGGACCGGAGGCTTCAAGGGGCCCACAGGTCGTAAGGCTGTCAGCAGCAATGCTGACAGCGGGGTGGCATACTCCTGCCAGGGTAGTCCTGGTAGCGGAAAGGCTGCTTGGGGGGTGGTCTCCTGACCTCCCCCCTTCTTCAGAGCCGGACGCTCCCCTTGGTGGGGCTCCGACCACAGTACTTCCGGCAGCAAAGAAGCTGCAGTGGGAGCAAGTCTCCTGACCTCCCCCACGACCTCCGGCAGCGAAACTGCTGCTGGGGTTGGTGGTCTCCAGACCTCCTCCCCCTTCTTCGTGGCCCACAGCTCCCCTTGGTGGGGTTCCGGCCACAGTACTTCCTGCTGCGATGCGGAGCGGCGGGCAACCCCAGGCGATGCGGAGCGGCGGGCAACCCCAGGCGATGCGGAGCGGCGGGCAACCCCAGGCGATGCGGAGCGGCGGGCAACCCCAGGCGATGCGGAGCGGCGGGCAACCCCAGGCGATGCGGAGCGACGGGCCCCCCAGGCGATGCGGAGCGGCGGGCAACCCCAGGCGATGCGGAGCGGCTGGCAACCCCAGGCGATGCGGAGCGGCGGGCAACCCCAGGCGATGCTGAGCGGCGGGCAACCCCAGGCGATGCTGAGCGGCGGGCAACCCCAGGCGATGCTGAGCGGCGGGCAACCCCAGCCGATGCTGAGCGGCGGGCAACCCCAGGCGATGCGGAGCGACAGGCAACCCCAGGAGATGCCTGGCAGGCATCCTTGGGTGAAGTGTGGCAGGCATCCTTGGGTGAAGCGAGACAGGGAGTCAGGGTGGGGTGCGGGTGTTGGCCGTCTTTTCAGCCACTGCGGCCGGGTGGTTCTTCCCCATGCTTCCCTCAGCAGCCTATGCAAGGGCTGCTTAGGAACGCCAGCATCCAGTCCTGTCCTTCTGGTGCAGGGAGAGGCAGCTCCTGCTCCTCTCCTCGTGATGGTGAGGGAAGTGATACCAGCAGCCATTCATCCTCTGCTGGTGGGGGAAGTGATACCAGCAGGCATTCACCCTCTGCTGGTGGGGGAAGTGATACCAGCAGGCATTCACCCTCTGCTGGTGGGGGAAGTGATACCAGCAGGCATTCCCCCTCTGCTGGTGGACAGGGACCCAGCAGGCATTCACCCGCTGCTGGTGGAGGAGGCAGAGGCAGCTCCTGCTGCTCTGCTCCTGCCGATGGAGGTGGCGGAGGCATGTAGTCTCCTGCCGGTGAAGGTGGCAGAGGCAGAGGCAGCTCCTACTGCTCTGCTCCTGCTAGTGAAGGTGGCAGAGGCAGAGGCAGCTCCTACTGCTCTGCTCCTGCTAGTGAAGGTGGTGAAGGCAGAGGTAGCTCCTGCTGCTCTGCTCCTGCCGGTGGAGGTGGGAACAGCGTGTAGACTCCTGGCGGCGGAGGTGGGAGCGGCGTATAGTCTACCCTTGTTTCAGGGGACTGGTCCGGCTCTCCCTCTCTTGCAGGGGACTGCAAGACACACAACCAAACACACAACCCTGAGTGAGTGATGACATATACCCCCCCCCCCCCACCCCACCCAACCCCCCCCCTTGTGCGTAGCACACATGGCCTCAATGGCCATCTCCCCCCTTAAAATCCCAAAAGTCTCGCTCACAGTCCTGGGCAACAAACAGGGACTTTAAGGGGTTTATGGGTGGCAATGTTACCAGTAGCCCGTCTGCTACTGGCAACACTGTCAGCAGACGCTCTGACAGCGGGACAGCAGTTTCTCCTCCCGCTGTAGTCTCCAGACCTCCCCCCCTTCTTCATAGTTCGGCAGCTCCCTCTTGTGGGGCTCCAGCCACGGTACTTCCTGCAGCGAAAATGCTGCCGTGACAGCAGGTCTCCTGACCTCCCCCACAATCTCCGGCAGCGAAACTGCTGCTGGGGTTGGAGGTCTCCAGACCTCCTCCCCCCTCTTCACAACCAGGCGATGGGGAGCAGTGCAAACCCAGGCGATGTGGAGCAGGCATCCTTGGGCGAAGCGAAGCTGGCATCCTTGGGCGGGGATGGATTTAGGACCAGTCGGGGTGCTGGGGTTGGCCACTCGGCAATAGCTGTGGCAGGGATGGCCCTATTTGCGGCTGGGCTGTTTTCTGCTGTGCTCCCCTCAGCAGACTATGCAGTGGTGGCTGAGGAATGCCAGAATCACGTCCTGGTCCTTCCTCTAGGGTTAGAGGGGGAAGCTGCAGGCAATCAACCTCTTGTGTGGTGGGAGAGGCAGCTCCTTCTGCTCTGCTTCTGGCAGTGGAGGCAGAGGCAGCTCCGGTTGCTTTGCTCCTGCCGGTGGAGTTGGTGGAGGCAGAGGTAGCTCCTGCTGCTCTGCTCCTGCCAGTGGAGGCAGCTCCTGCTGCTCTGCTCCTGCCAGTGGAGGAAGCAGAGGCAGTGTGTAGTCTCCTGGCGACGAAGGTGGGAGCAGCGTTTAGTCTCCTGGCGGCGAAGGTGGGAGCAGCGTGTAGTCTCCCCTTGTTGCAGGGGACTGGCGTGGCTCTCCCTCACTTGCAGCGGACTGGTGCGGCTCTCCCTCTATTGCAGGGGACTGGTGCAGCTCTCCCTCACTCACAGGGGGCTGGTGTGACACTCCCTCTCGCTCTGGAGACAGCAATGGGACCTCTCCCTCTGGCAGTGGAGAGGGGGACAGCGGGCATTCTTCCCCTGCTGGTGGAGATGGGGACAACTGCCTCTAGGGCAGTGTCCCGCTTCGTGTCCCGCTTCCTCACATTGCCCGCACCAGCTTGGTGGCACCTCGGAGCACCTCCTTTCCGCACCAGGTGCACCTGGCTCCTCTGGCTGCTGTTGGAGTTGCTGCTCTGGCGGTGGAAGAAGCAATCTACTACACCCTGCTGACTGTGGAGACCAAGGCGACCCCTACTACACCCGGCTGGTTGTGGAGACCAAGGCGACCCTTGCTCCTCCCTCTCCTGATGGACAGGGCAGAAGGCCACGTAGTGCTCACTTACGCAGATGGGGCATAGTTGGGGTAGCTGTCCGAGGGGGTACCAGGAACAGTTGGTGCTAGAATGCCCTGGCTCAGTGCAGCAGTAACACCTGGCTGGTGTTGTGGCTGCTGCCTTCTGCTGTTCTTTCCCATTTTTTTTTTTTCCCCCGCAAAACAAATTTGTCCCCCCCAGTATGCCTGGTCTGACGCTTGGAGGCACTGTTGTCCCAGTTCTGACACCACATGTGACAAGCAGGCTGTAGTGGTGACATCAAAAAATCACAGTACTGCCAGGTGAAATGTGAATTGCGCTGTTGCGCAGGTTTAATAAATTAACAAAATAAAAGGTTTAAACAAAAAACAGCACATTAGGCCAAATAAACAGACAAACAAAACTAATAGACATGAAACGAATACTGGACAAACAGACAACAAACACGGTGAGTCAAAGCAACTTATTTACTTTTTCCTTTGTTTAGTTTTAATTCTCTCCTCTCCACACCTGTTCTCCACTCACCGAACACACGACCCGAGTGAGTGAAACGTGCATCTATATATACTGTTGTGCCGGGATTCAATTACTAATTAATTATTCACTTGAATCCCAGCACATGAACTAATTTGTGCAACCCCGTGCTCACATACTATTAAATACTTTAAATGCATGTGAAGTGCAATTCCCGTGCCTAAATACAACTACATATTTTAAATCACTTGTGCTACACAGACCCATTTATATCCTGTGCACCAATACCTATTCACCAACATTAACACACCACACGCAACATAACACACCACACACAACATAACACACAAATACACACATTGGCAGGGCACATTGCCACATGGCATCATTTGTACCTCATTCCAATTCCAGTGTATTTCTAATGCTGTAATTTGTAATTCATTCCAATTCCAGTGTAATTTTAATTGAATCTTAGCACATATAATTGGTCCATTCCAGTTCAATTCTACCCTTTTCCAAGTTGAATCATTGCTGTGGTGTGTTTTACATTGGGAGACATTCTTCTTAGATTTTCAGCCACTTTCAGTGACCCCCTCTCCACTGCTGGGTAGAATTGAGAAAGCGTTCTCTAGTGTGTGCATGTGTGTGTATATTTGTGCCTGCGATCGCTGCTGGGTAGAATACAAACAGTAAGCAAGTTAATGTGTTCAGCTGTTATGGCACTTTTATTTTAATCACTGTATAATTATAACTGACCCTATGTCAGAAACTAACACAGTCAACAAGAAGAAGGAATGATATCGTACTGACAGACTGAACAGTGTTAGTTTAATTCAGTTTATGCACTTTCTACCCACACGGCCAGCACTGGTACTTCTCAATGCACTAAATGTAGTGAAGTAGCACAGACCCCGATAATGAATTATTGTAGTGTCAAACGGAAGAGGTTTGTGCGGCTCTGCAAATGTAATGTTATCTTTCAATAAATAATGCTATAAAACAACATGTAAATTATAGGCAACTGTATCTTCTGATAGACACTGTGGCGTCAGTGTGTCAACAATGCGATTCCCAGACAGAATACAGCCAGGACGAGAATTGCCTAATTACAATAAACACGTTAAGTTATAAAAACGTTATTTTTATTTTACTTTTTTATTTTTCCTGTTTTGTTACCTTTTTGGATTTGCTGGTATTTTTCGACCTCCGTTTGCAGTTTCTTTTGAATAACGTCTGCCATCTTCTAGCGCGGTGTTAAAACTTCTGATTATGACTGTAAACCTGTCAATACTGTAGTAAAAAATGAAGACTTCTCTGATTCCCGTTGTCTCTCTGCTGTCTGTTTCAAACGACTTCTCATCGACTCGTCTCGCCGCTGTGACCTGAAACCAACGTGTGTCGCAAGTAAGTGACTGTCACGAGTGAAAAGGGTGCCATCTTAATGAAGGGCAACGGCTTCTGTGCAGGGTAAAAATGCATTACAATTAGAGCCGCCATATTACTGAAGGACCTTCCACTACATATTATTAGGGCTTGAAGTTTTCGGGTTTTATTTTTGATCACATGACGTCCCTTTAAAGCGATGGTTGTAATTAAAACCTACGGAGACCATGCTTTGTACAGAAGTTATTATAAGACCCAAGCAGGAAATGGCTTATCCGGGTTTCTGGGACTGCCTGTCATGTACGGGACAGGTATTGGAGGTTTGTTTAGGGCACTATTTAGGAAGGCAGTGCCTTTTCTAAAGCAAGGGTTTGAAATTGTAAAACCGAATGTGAAATCAGCCGCTAGAAACATTGCCAAAGATGTGACGGGGCAGGTTACCAGCGCTGTAGTGAATAGGACTATGACACCCCAACAAGAAGGGTTATCAGAAGCGGAATCAAGAGAAAGAGAAATACGTCACATCACCCTCTCAGGGCCCCCCTTGGGCTTCTAAAAGAAGACCTGGTAAAGGCAAAAACATTCACAGAAGCAAAAGGGGGTCTAAGAAGCGGACCAAGTATAGACAGATCGGAGGTGACATTTTTTAACAATGGCATTTGTTCATGGATGTTCAGATGAATGTACAAAATCTGAACTGGATATCTTTCAGATGGTCCCTACTCAAACCAGCATCGAAAAAAAAGGATTCACATTGAAGTTCCACCGCTTACAGCTCTTTCGGAAAATGCCACTTTGGAATTTTACATATCTGGGAACGGTGAAGTTTATTTAGATTTAAATAACACGTTACTGTACCTGAACTATAAAATAATTAAAGACGACGGGGCAGACATAGCTACTGATGAACATGTGTCTTGTAAATTATCCCATAGCCTCTCTTTTTAGTCAAGTCGATATCACGGTGGGGGATCGTCTTGTCAGTCAATCAAACAACAGCTATCCCTACAGAGCTTTTATATAAGCTGTTCTTAATTACAGCGAAGATACTCTGAAAACGCAATTTTCAACAGGGCTGTTTTACAAAGACACCGCAGGACATCACGAAATAACAATGTTGACTGGAGCCAACAAAGGTTTTAAAAAATGGGCAGTTACACTTCTTCAAGTGGGAGTGGTTAACATGTAGAAAACAGAAAGTACTGATTAGAGGAGAAACCTCAGAATGGAGTGTGGTAACCAGTGGTGTACCACAGGGATCAGTATTAGGTCCTCTGCTATTCCTAATCTACATTCATGATTTAGATTCTGGTATAGTAAGCAAACTTGTTAAATTTGCAGACGACACAAAAATAGGAGGAGTGGCAAACACTGTTGCAGCAGCAAAGGTCATTCAAAATGATCTAGACAAGATTCAGAACTGGGCAGACACATGGCAAATGACATTTAATAGAGAAAAGTGTAACGTATTGCACGCAGGCAATAAAAATGTACATTATAAATATCATATGGGAGATACTGAAATTTGAGAAGGAATCTATGAAAAAGACCTAGGAGTTTTTGTTGATTCAGAAATGTCTTCATCTAGACAATGTGGGGAAGCTATAAAAAAGATTCTCGGATACATTGTGAAAAGTGTTGAATTTAAATCAAGGGAAGTAATGTTAAAACTGTACAAGTAAGGCTCCATTGACAGCTAATGCCAAATATCCTATTGATCGGGTTCAAATGAAAGTATGCAGGTTAGCCGCAGGCAGTCGTGTATGTAATCAGGAAAATCTGTTCTTGGGTCAATTAACAAAAATTGTGGTGATTGGTTTTGTTGACAACGAATCATTCGGCGGTAGTTACACACACAACCCCAATTTTAAACATTACAACATAAATCTTTTTGCTCTGTATGTTGACGGTGAGCAGCAACCGACGAAACCTCTACAGCCCGATTTTCAAATGGAAACTGCATACGTGAATACTTTCAGCTTGTGGAAACAGCCGACAAGCGACTGAAAGACAACACACACACCCCCATAACTTACCTAGTGAGCACTGACTAGCTATTTATTTGACATACAACGGATGCGCTGAATTTTTTGATTCCTATGGTTTTTCACCATTCCTATGTTTTTTTCTTCCCAAAATCTATTATGACATTTTTAAACATAAATGCAAAATGTATAGTCTATAACAGTGTTCAGACGGTCAGCACTGTGTCTTTTATTTGCTTCAGAGGATGTAAAGGAATGCCTTTTAAACATATTTTGGAACTTTATTCTGGAGATGTTACTTTAAATGATCGAATGGTTAAACAATTTAATGTATAAAGCATGTCTAGACAGAGACACACGACTCAAAGCTTGTTTAACCCGAGATTAATACAGGCATTCTCAGACGTGTATTGGTTTTTGTGAATTTAAAGCGTGTCATCTTTTATGAAAAATGTTAATAAAAAACACAAGAACATAAGAAAGTTTACAAACGAGAGGAGGCCATTCGGCCCATCTTGCTCGTTTGGTTGTTAGTACCTTATTGATCCTTATTATATAGTGTTCGCGGCTATTTATTAGTGTTATGAACAACTGTATTGATAAATATTAAAGCAGAGGATGTTAAAAAAAGCACTACACAAAAGCTATAATAATTCTAAATAGTTGTTTATTACAATTTCAAACACATATAGGTCATACTCACGCAATGCGCTGCAAACATCAGGAGTATTAGCATTTAAATCAACAAATAACCGTACGACTTCTAACTGGCATCTTCATAAGCTTCTGTGAAAAAGTTTGCTTTCCTAGGATACATTTGATGAGCCAATAACGCAACCTGTAATTTACCTCGAGGATTTTTGAAAAGAACCATGTATTTTGTGTTTAATGTTATCATTCTGCTTCCCCCCCCCCCCCAAAAAAAAACATTTTGCACACAATGTACATAATACTGAGATTTCGATGAACGTACTTTATGAAAGCCTTTTCAATTTCGTTGTTGTCACTCACTGCTTCCATCAAATCATCCACAACAATCAGGTTCACTTTATGGGGAGGTAGTAATTCGTCATCGTTAAATGTTGCTGGCAAACCCTCTATAAACTTAATAAAAGGGAATTTTAATAATAAGTCTTTGTAGAGTGGTTGCCAGCAACTATAACACCACACAATATTATCAGACTTAAGAACATAAGAAAGTTTACAAACGAGAGGAGGCCATTCGGCCCATCTTGCTCGTTTGGTTGTTAGTAGCTTATTGATCCCAGAATCTCATCAAGCAGCTTCTTGAAGGATCCCAGGGTGTCAACTTCAACAACATTACTGGGGAGTTGATTCCAGACCCTCACAATTCTCTGTGTAAAAAAGTGCCTCTTATTTTCTGTTCTGAATGCCCCTTTGTCTAATCTCCATTTGTGACCCCTGGTCCTTGTTTCTTTTTTCAGGCTGAAAAAGTCCCTTGGGTCGACACTGTCAATACCTTTTAGAATTTTGAATGCTTGAATTAGGTCGCCACGTAGTTTTCTTTGTTCAAGACTGAACAGATTCAATTATTTTAGCCTGTCTGCATATGACATGCCTTTTAAGCCCGGAATAATTCTGGTCGCTCTTCTTTGCACTCTTTCTAGAGCAGCAATATCTTTTTTATAGCGAGGTGACCAGAACTGAACACAATATTCAAGATGAGGTCTTACAAGTGCATTGTACAGTTTTAACATTACTTCCCTTGATTTAAATTCAACACTTTTCACAATGTATCCGAGCATCTTGTTAGCTTTTTTATAGCTTCCCCACATTGTCTAGATGAAGACATTTCTGAGTCAACAAAAACTCCTAGGTCTTTTTCATAGATTCCCTCTCCGATTTCAGTATCTCCCATATGATATTTATACTATACATTTTTATTTCCTGCGTGCAGTACCTTACACTTCTCTATTAAATGTCATTTGCCATGTGTCTGCCCAGTTCTGAATCTTGTCTAGATCATTTTGAATGACCTTTGCTGCTACAACAGTGTTTGCCACTCCTCCTACTTTTGTGTCGTCTGCAAATTTAACAAGTTTGCTTACTATACCAGAATCTAAATCATGAATGTAGATTAGGAATAGCAGAGGACCTAATACTGATCCCTGTGGTACACCACTGGTTACCACATTCCATTCTGAGGTTTCTCCTCTAATCAGTACTTTCTGTTTTCTACATGTTAACCACTCCCTAATCCATGTACATGTGTTTCCTTGAATCCCAACTGCGTTCAGTTTGAGAATTAATCTTTTGTGCAGGACTTTGTCAAAAGCTTTCTGGAAATCTAAATAAACCATGTCATATGCTTTGCAATTATCCATTATCGATGTTGCATCCTCAAAAAAATCAAGCAAGTTAGTTAGACCATGTTGACTGTCTCCCAGGACCCTGTTACCATATAGGTAATTTTCCATTTTGGATCTTATTATAGTTTGCATATAATAGAAGTCAGGCTTACTGGTCTGTAGTTCAGTTTTGTTTCCCTTTTTGTGGATCGGTATTACGTTTGCAATTTTCCAGTCTGTCGGTACCACCCCTGTGTCAAGAGACTGCTGCATGATCTTGGTTAGCGGCTTGTAAATTACTTCTTTCATTTCTTTGAGTACTACTGGGAGGATCTCATCTGGCCCAGGGGATTTGTTTATTTTAAGAGCTCCTAGTCCCTTTAACACCTCTGCCTCAGTTATGCTAAAGTTATTTAAAACTGGATAAGAACTGGATGACATGTGGGGCATGTTGTCAGTATCTTCCTTTGTAAAAACTTGTGAAAAGTAATCATTTAATATATTTGCTATTTTTTTTTCTTCATCTACGATTTTGCCATTTGTATCTCTTAAACATTGAATCTCCTCTTTGAATGTTCTCTTGCTGTTGTAATATTGGAAAAACATTTTGGAATTGGTTTTAGCCTCCTTAGCAGTGTTCATTTCTATCTCTCTCTTGGCCTTTCTAACTTCCTTTTTGACTTGCATTTGCAGTTCCGTGTACTCTTTCTGTATACTTTTGTTTTGGTCCCTTTTTAACGTTCTGTAAAGTGCCTTTTTTCGCTGAATGTTTTTTTAAATTGATCTATTAAATCATTTTGGCAATTTTGGCTGGGTGCAACCAGCAAAACGTGTGCTCTCGCCACTGTGATCCGCTATAGTGTCAGGGGTAATAGCGGTAGCAGAGGGAATGCATACAAGTGTCCCTGTGGCCACGGGTGAGCTAGCGCATCTTCTCCCTGGGGGCCCCCGTCTCGCTCCATAGAGAACCATAGGGAGCAATGAGTGGACTCAGCTATGGCAAAGAGGTCGACTTGTGCAGTATGAAACCTCTCCAAATCTGTTTCACCACATGAAGGTGCAGTCTCCATTCTGAGATGTCTGGAGCTCCTCTGGACAGTAGGTCTGCTGCCTTGTTTTCCACACCGGGGCGGTGAACCGCCCTGATGGAACGCAAGTTTCTGTGCGTCCAGGACAGCTGTCTGTGCACTGCGTGGTGAAGGCCCGGTGAGTGCAGGTCACCTTGGTGGTTTATGTAGGCTACCACTGTAGTATTGTCCGTCCAGACTAGCACATATTTGTGCGCTAACTGCTGGCGAAAATGAGATAACACCAGGGTTACTGCTTGTAGCTCTTGGGGATTTATGTGTGCCTGTTGCCAATGTCCCTCCAGGCTGGAGGCATCCGTTGTGACAACTTCCCTTCTGTGAGGTGAGCCAAGGGGAGATCCGAGGCGTAGATTGCCGGGACAGAGCCTCCACTTCAGTGTCTTCCGGCATTGTCTGGACACTCGCACCAGCTGGTACCGATCTCGAACTGGGTGCACCTTGAGCGTATTTACCCAGGCTTGAAGCGGGCGCATTCTCAGAAGCCATAAGGGAAAGTGTGACAGACAAGCTAGCGAGTGGATAAAGGCCCAGAGATAGACTGCAGTTCAAAAAAAAATAATACTTTTATTATAAATAAGCACAAAATAAAAGGGCACAAGGGCCAAAACAAAGGTATTTAAGCACAAATAGAAAGACACAGAACAAGACTTACAAAAATAAAGGTTTCCAGGCTGGGCGATGCCTTCACTGGATCAGAAAATACAAAAAAAATCACAAAACAGCAAACCAAAAAACAGCAAGCACAAACACCAGCTTGCTTCCTCAGCTCCCTCCTCTCTAATGGGAAGCTGAGGCCTCCTTTTATGTCAGGTGGCTGGGTGCTGATTGATTGTTAATTGCTCTAATCAACCCCAGCCACCTGAACACAATAAACCCAGGCAGGTAGGGGAATTTAACCCCATCCCTGCCAATTTATAAAGGACAGAGCTCTGCTCTGCCACAGAAGGATTCTCGAGACAGCTGCCATCAGCCCCAACAACCTTTGGAATATCTTGACCTGTAGAAGAGCATCCTCTTTGAATAGGGCAAATGTGACTTCCAACAACCAAATCCTGTCTTCCAACAGTGAGGCAACCATCTCACTTGATGAGATTTTGATCCACAGCAACACTGTGGACTGAGACGGTATGAAGTTGCTCTTCTGTTGATGTATGGAGAGCCTTAACTTCAACACATGATCTATGACCTGTTTTGTGTGTGCCTCAGCGCGTGCTTTGGAACACGCACAAACTAGCCAATCATCCAGATAGTTCAGCCAGGGCCCCTCAGGGGCAGTTTCCCTTGGGCTTGGGAGGGGGTGGGTCTTTCTTATGCCCAGGCCTTGGTCTCCAGCCGGAGAACCGGTTACCCCTGGCCGGCAGTGGTCCCTTGCCGCTGGCTCTTCCTCTGTCTGCTTGTTTGTTCTGGGATGGGGGGCAACGTTTAGGCCCAGTTGCCCCTACAGGCCTCCTTAGGCGCTGTCGGTAGGCAGGAAGGAGCGAGAATTTCGAAGCAACCTCCGTGGCCTTGTGGGACCTCTCAAGGCCCACATCAATGGTCGCTCCGAATATCTGCCCCAGTGTAATGGGGGCATCTAATAGCGCTACCTTCTCGATCTCCACAACCTTGGCCTCGGTTAGCCAAAGGTGCTTTCGAGTGGCTACCAGGGCCTCTTGAGACCTGCCTGATGCCTGACCTAACTCTCCCATTAGGTCGGTCATCGCCTCCATTACTGCCAGTAGCTTCCCTGTGTCTGCCTCCGAGAGACTCCACTGGGGAGAGGGCTGCTCTCCTGCTTTTAGTTTGTTTTGAAAACTTTCTGCATGGAGAGCAGTCCAGCTCGTCCGCCAGTGCCTTGGCCGAGTGGTCTGGCACCAAGCATCTGGCACAGGATAAATGTTTGTCCTGCCTGGGAAGCTTCACCGCACACTGGTCACACTGGTGGAAACCAGCTGATGACCCTGTGGAGCGCACTGACATGGCGCTAGCATTGGTGCCGAGCTTCAATTAGTGCATGCGGGGCCGAGTGTATCGGAGTTGGCACCAAGAAAGCGTGGTCAGTGCCGTATAGTAGGTGCTGAGGTCAGCGTCGAGTCGATGCTGCATAGAGCGAGTTCGATGCCAAGCAGTCGATGCTGAGTCAATCGGCATCGAGGTCGGTGTCGAGGAAATCGCTGTCAGTGCTGAGCAGTCGGTGGCGAGTCAATCGGTGGCGAGTTTGGTGCCGAGCTGTAGTTGGCACCGGAAATATTCTCAACCGTGCCGAGTCAATCGGAGCCGGGTCGGTGTTCGAAGAGTGTTCCAAGCCGGTGCCGAGGACAAGCACTGTCGATGCCGGGCTGGTGTAGCTGAGCCAATCGGCGTCGGCGCTGAGGGCAAGTGCAGCTGTGCTAGAGAGCCCAAGGCTTGAGAGGGGCGTGAAGGCCCATGCTGGAAGGTTGCTGAGGCCGAGTAAATCGTTGTAGAGGACGATGCCGGGAGCCCGCGGGGTCACCCTACAGCACAACAACAGCTCAATCAACGGTAAAAAATTACACAAGGTAGTGACAAAGAGAGAGTAATGGCTGCCTGCCAATCTCAAAGAGGGGTCGAAACCAGCTCTAATCAGTAAACTGATGTGAGACTAAGGCAATTGCACTCTCAACAAATGCACGAAAGCGTAATTTTAATGTTTATCAAAAATTTGTAGGTTCAGAGCCAACAAATCAGCCAATTTTGGACAAGATGCATGAGGCAATCTGTGACCTGTCTCAGTGAAGTGAGAGAGAAAATGGCGATATGCTACTGTGAGGATGACCCTCTTCAGCAGGAGGTGGGAGGGACCCTGATATAGGGCAGATTTTTTATATATGCACAGTGATTGACGGTCAGAGAGGGCTCTTCCCATTCGGTAATGGTTGTCATTCCATTGAAAGGGAATCAGGTTTACCTTCACTGTCTCTTTACTGCTCTGCAGTGTGTAGATAATCAGGCTTACCTTCACTGTTTCTGTACTGCTCTGGTTCTTTTTCTCTTTCTGGGCTTCACTGTTTTCCTTTTCCCTGCCTTATGTCTTCCTTTCTTTCCTCTGTAATGTCTCTTCATTTCAGTGATCTTCACCTTGGAAAGTCTGCTCCTCCTCTTTGTGCTTTAGATTCAATTGTAAATCACACATTAAGACACACATTGAGACAATATGTGAAAAATCTCTTGCTCTCTCTCTCTCTCTCTCTATCTGTGCCTCCAAGCACATGTGTTGTCTTGTACTTTTGCTTTAAGAGGGGGCTGTGAATGTATTGTCATACAGCTGAGAGAATAAGAGAGATTCTCTCAGCTGAGAGAATAAGAGGGAAAGGCAGAAAGGGAGAGGGTGAGAGAGAGAATGTGGAAGAGACTACTATATTCCATCTCCCTGGCTGAGTGTGTGAGTGAGTGGGCAGGAGGTTTTATATCTTTTTATATCTTTACTGTACTTCCTTATTGGCAGAAAAAAACATGGGAGTCTCACTCTACCTTCCTCTCTCTCTGTCCCTCCCTCCTCTTGCTCTCTCTCTCTCCCTCGCTATCTCCCTCCCTCATCTTACTCTCTCCCTCTCTAACTCTCTCTCTGTCCCTCCCTCCTCTTGCTCTCTCTCTCTCTCTCTCTCTCTCTCTCTCTCTCTCTTGTGCACACTAGCTTGTGATCTGTCCATCGCTCCATCACTGTGTCATTTACTCCCCTACTTCTAGGGCAGGGTGCTGCTTTTTAAAAAATATATATTTATGTTTTAATTCCATTCATGCATTATTGTGTGTGTGTGTGTATGCATCATCATTATCACTAGTATTATAATTGTTATCTTCATTACCTGTGTGAGTGAGTGAGTGACTCTTATTATTCCTGTTCAGTCAAACCAGCTCCAATGTAACTGCACACTGTCCTCCCCCCTTCCTCCCTCCCTCCTCTCCCCCTCCCTCCTTCCCTCTCTCAATGCTTTCTCTCCCTCTCTCTCTTTCTAATTCCCTCCATCCTTCTCTCTGCTGCGATCATTATTCGTAGCTTTATTATCGAGAAATATCCGAGGTGCTCCAGAGATACAGACCCATTTTGTCGTCTTCTTTTTTTTCATTTTTGTTAAAAACCTGGATTCCTCAGTCTGTGCATTTGGACCATGTCATATGTTCCTTTCAGAGGTAAGACCATCATTATTATTCATTTAATAGATATTTCAGCAACCTCCCTCTCCCTCGCTTCCTCTCCCGCTCCCTCTCTCCCTCACTCTCCCCTCCCTCTCCCTCTCTCTCAATATGGATGCAGCAGAAGGAAGCAGCAGCAGTGAAGTGGTTTAGTTTGTCTCTCTCTTGTTTCTGAGTTTGAGGGTGCGTGTGTGTGAATGTGTGTAGATTGTAAAGATTGGGGGTTGGTGTGCAGTGGGGTACATTTGTTTGTGTGTGTCTCTAGTTTCACATTGTCTGTGGTTGTGTATCTGTGCTCTGTGTTTCTCATTTGGAGTGCATTTGTGTGTATCTCATTGTGTATGTGTGCTCTGTGTATTAAGGTGTGTCTGTGTGTCAGTGTGTTTGTGTGTGTAACTGTATCACTCAGTCAGCGCTAGGTTGTTGAACTGGTCAACCATTTTGTACTGGTACACAAAGCATTGTGGGATTCTTTACATTGCTGTGCAGTGCACTCTGGGATTGACTGTATACTGGTGTGTAGTGCTTACTGAGATGTTCTTTATACTGGTTCCAGATCATTACCAGTAATTCCACCACCTCGCTTCCCTATCCAGAGATTCAGCTGACCTACACACACTGTGAGACCACTTCCTCCGTGTCCCAGGTAACAGGCCCCAGAGCCTCGCTCTGTGTGTGAGGACAGGGCAGCAGACACAGAAAGGAAAAGAAGCAGTGTGCTTCAGTGAGGTCTTCTCTGTGTGTCAGGACAGAGACAGAGACAGAGACAGAGACAGAGACAGAGACAGAGACAGAGACAGAGACAGAGACAGAGACAGAGAGTTAAGGGAGCAGTGTGCTTCAGCAAGGTCCTCTCTGTATGTGAGGACACGGCAGCAGAGACAGAGAAACCCCTAACTTCTCAGTGCCGGATGATCATGTTTTAAATGTATTTCAAATCCTCAATTTCTGCTGTCTGTCTCTCTGTCCACCTGTCAGGCCAGTCGAATATATTTACAAACAAAAGCACTCGCTGTTACCAAGCAACTGGACTCTTTGGATTGAGAAAGGAGGGAAACAGGAATAACTGCAGAAGGACTCTGACCCGGTTGTATCGCAGGTGACCAGGGTGACACGCCGCGGGGCTGTTATGAGGAGCGAGGGGCCTTGTGTCACAATGGATCTGAGCCTGACTGCAATGGAAACACACTCCCAGCAGCAAGCTGTGCTGTGAACTAATGAGAGACTTTGTGATGATGTGTGTCTCTGCAGACTGCAGCAGGTCCTTTGATATGTGAAGGGTAACAACAATAACAATCCCAAATGACAGTGAAGGATTCTATTTGTTGTTTGCATTGCTTGAGATATACAGTATAGAGGCAGTTACTCTGCAAGTCTCTCTCAAAATTTCTATCTAGGGTACACCCTTTCTCTACACTCTACACAACAGCTCTACACTCTCTTGACTCTCTCTGTACACTCCCTCTACTCTCTCTCTACACTCTCTCTACACCCTCTGACTACACTCTCTCTACACTCTCCCGACACACTCTCTACACTCTCTCCACACTCTCTTAACATTCCCTCTACTCCCTCTCTACACTCTCTCTACTCTCCCTCTACACTCTATTCTCTCTACACTCCCTCTACTCTCCCTCTATACACTCTCTTTACAATCTACACTCTCTCTACTCTCCCTCTACACAATCTCTACTCTCTCCATACTCTGTACACTCTCTCTACACTCTCCCTATACTCTCCCTCTACTCTCTCTCCACATGATGTACACTCTCTCTAAACTCCCTCTACATGTAATACTAGAGGCGCAAAACAATTACATTACAAAAGTAGACAAATCTAAATCTTAAACAAAATTGCCCAAATGGTTTAATAGATCAATTAAAAAAATATATTCCGCGAAAAAGGCACTTTACAGAGCGTTTAAAAGGGACCAAAAACAAAGTACACAGAAAGAGTACACGGAACTGCAAAAGCAAGTCAAAAAGGAAGTTAGAAAGGCCAAGAGAGAGATAGAAATGAACATTGCTAAGGAGGCTAAAACCAATTCCAAAATGTTTTTTTTTTTCCAATATTATAACAGCAAGAGAATATTCAAAGAGGAGGTTAAATATCTAAGAGATGCAAATGGCAAAATCTTAGACAAAGAAAAAAAAAGCAAATATATTAAATGATTTATTTTTGCATATGAGGATATGGACAACATGCTCCACATGTCATCCAGTTCCTATTCAGTTTTAAAAAAACTTTAGCATAACCGAGGCAGAAGTGTTAAAGGGGCTAGGAGCTCTTAAAATAAACAAATTCCCTGGGCCGGATGAGATCCTCCAAATAGTATTCAAAGAAGTTATTTACAAACCACTAACCAAGATCATGCCACAGTCTCTTGACACAGAGGTTGTACCGGCAGACAGAGAATTGCAAACGTAATACCGATCCACAAAAAGCAAAACAAAACCGAATCAGGTAACTATAGACCAAAAAGCCTGACTTCTATTATATGTAAACTTATGGAAACTATAATAAGGTCCAAAATAGAAAATTACCTTTATGGTAACAGTATCCTGAGAGTCAACATGGTTTCAGGAAAGGGAGACTGTGTCTAACCTGCTTAATTTTTCTGATGATGCAACATCGACAATGGATAATTGCAAAGCATATGACATGGTTTAAGTAATTCCAGAAAGCTTTTGACAAAGTCCTGCATAAAAGATTAGTTCTCAAACTGAATGCAGTAGGGGTTCAAGGAAATGCATGCACATGAACTAGGGAATGGTTAACATGTAGAAAACAGAAAGTGTAGAGGAGAAACCTCAAAATGGATAACCAGTAGTGGACCACAGAGATAAGTGTTATCATCTGTTATTCCTAATCTAGATTAATGATTTATATTCTGTTATAGTAAGCAAACTTGTTAAATTTGCAGATGACACAAAAATAGGAGGAGTGGCAAACACTGTTGCATTAACAAAGGTCATTCAAAATGATCTAGACAAGATTCAGAACTGGGCAGACACATGGCAAATAACATTTAATAGAGACAAGTGTAAGGTATTGCACCCAGGCAATAACAATGTGCATTATAACTATCATACGGGAGATACTGAAATTGAAGAAGGAATCTATGGAAAAGATTTAAGAGTTTATTTTGACTCAGAAATGTCTTCATCTGGACAATGTGGGGAAACTATAAAAAAAGGCCAACAAGATGTTCGGATATATTGTGAAAAGTGTTGAATTTAAATCAAGGAAAGTAATGTTAAAACTGTACAATGCATTTGTAAGACCTCATCTAGAATATTGTGTTCAGTTCTGGTCATCTTGCAACAAAAAAGGATATTGCTGCTCTTGAAAGAGTGCAAAGAAGAGAGACCAGAATTATTCCGGGTTTAAAGGCATGTCACATGCAGACAGGCTAAAAGAATTGACTCTATTCAGTCTTGAACAAAGAAGACTAGGCGGCAACCTGAGTCAAACATTCAGAATTCTAAAAGGTATTGACAATGTTGACCCAAAGGGTCACAAATGGAGATTAGACAAAGGGACATTCAGAATAGAAAATAGGAGGCACTTTTATACATAGGGAATTGTGAGGGTCTGGAACCAACTCCCCAGTAATGTTGTTGAAGCTGACACCCTGGGATCCTTCAAGAAGCTGCTTGTTGAGATTCTGGGATCAATAAGGTACTAACAACCAAACGAGCAAATGGCCTCCTCTCGTTTGTAAACTTTCTTATGTTCTTTCACTCCCTCATAGCGTATCAGTGTCCGGGGTGCAGCAAGCAGCGGGCTGGTTTTCTCCCAGTGCCTCAGTGTCACTCAATTCAATTCCATTCAATAAGCTTTATTGGCATGACAAGAATAAACACATTTTGCCAAAGCAATGTATAACAAACATAACAAAACATTAAACATTACTATAACATTTCCCTCTCTAACTTCTTTCACCCTCCCTTTCTCCCTCTTTTCTTCCCTCACCCCCCTTCCTCTTCTTCCCTCTTTCACCCTCCCTTTCTCTCTTTATGTCCTTCTTTCACCCTCCATCCCTCTCTATCTTCCCTCTTCCTCACTCTCAGTTGTAGCCCTATGATGGGATTGTGGTGTGACTTGTTCACTGTATGTCCCTCAGGCTGTGCCAAGTACTGGCCAGCCAGTATGGCTGTGTGTATGTCCTCCCCCAGCAGGACTGACAGTCGGGCATGTTTGGGAATTCCTGGACAGAACTGCAGAATTTAGGGAAGAGATTGTCTCTCATTTCGCTGTATTTACTGCAGTGTAATAGAAAGTGCATCTCTATGTCAACTGTGTCACAGTGACCACATAGCCTCTGGGCAGCCAGAACTGTCTGCGCCATCCTATTTCGATGGCCAGATGGTGGTCATTGAGTCTATACTTGGTCAGGATCTGCCTCTGCTTTGTGTCTCTCACCCTGACCAGGTATTCTGCTAGGGTGTATTTTCTGTTTAGGGCCAATAGCACTTCAGTTTGTTTTGTTTTAGTGCTTTTATCCCAATGGTCTAGATAGGAGTGTTTTAAGTGTTTTATATTGGTGGATTCTAATTGAAATTGTTTTAGCAGTGCTGTCCTGAAGCTGATTGATTTCAGTGCTGCTCAGTGCAGTGAGCTTCAGGATCAGCTGGCTGAGGGGACTCTTCTGGGCTGAGCTCTTGGCTTTTCAGGGCTTATCATGGTAGGAGTTTGGGTCACTGTGTTTGAGATGAACCCAGTATTTTAATGCTCTTTTTGGATGTTATTAATCAATGGGTAATGGCCTAATTTGGCCCTGCATGCATTATTTAGTGTTTTTCTTTGTAATTGTTGTGTTTTTACAGAATTCTGCATGCAGGGTTTCTGTGGGGTATTTGTCCCTTTTTGTGTAGTCCTGGTCTGTAATTGGACCCCACACTTCACTGTCATAAAATGCAACTGGCTGAATCACACTTTCAAAAATTGAGCCAAATTGTTATGGGGTATTTATATTGCCTCATCTTTAAGGCATAAAAAAGACCTGCATGCTTTCTTTTTTAATGCATTCACTGCCAGGTTAAAGCTCCCTGACGCACTAATGGTCAGACCCAGATATGTGTAGTTGGTGGTATTTTCCAGGGTAATGTTGCCTGGAGTGAAGTGGTATGTGTTCCCCTGAGACCTGTCTCTCTTCTGGAATGTCATAACTCTGGTTTTGTTCATGTTCACTGTCAGTGCCCAGTTCTGACAGTACTGCTCTAGCAGTGCCAGGCTCTGCTGCAGCCCATTTGGTAGGGGACAGCAGGACCAGGTCATCTGTGTATAGAAATAATTTAATTTCTGTGTCGTGTAGACTGAGGCCAGTGACTGCAGTCTGATCCAGCAAACTCCTTGATATAAATATTGAACAGTTTTAGACTCAGACTGCAACCCTGTCTCACACCACGACTTCTGCTCTTTTGTTACCAATTTTCACACCACACTTATTTT
Organism: Polyodon spathula; assembly: GCF_017654505.1. Lineage (NCBI taxonomy): Eukaryota > Metazoa > Chordata > Actinopteri > Acipenseriformes > Polyodontidae > Polyodon > Polyodon spathula. The sequence goes on along the minus strand of NC_054557.1, from coordinate 25,447,688 downwards.
CTGACATTGACTTTACGGTATCATATACATATAAGTTTAAAAAATAGCCCTTTATGCCATTTTTTATTTATTTCCTTTATTTTCACTCATGCTCCACACTCTACTCTTTCTATAATCTCTCTATAACTCAGTCTACACTCCCCCTACTCTCTCTCCACACTCACTCTACACTTCGTCTACGTTCTCTCCGTACTCCCTTTACACTCTCTCTCTATACTCCTTCTGCTCTATCTCTCCACACTGCCTCTACTCTCTCTCTACACTCCCTCTACACTCCATCTACTCTCTACACTCTCTATCTACACTCCCTCTACTCTCTCTCTACACTCCCTCTACTCTCTCTCTACACACTCTCTCCACACTCCCTCTGCTTTCACTCCACACTCCCTCTCTACACTCCCTCTACACTCCCTCTACTCTCTCTACACTCTCTCTACACTCCCTCTCAGTGTTTCAGTGTCCAGGGTGCTGCAGGCAGTGGGCTGGTTCTTTCTCAGTGTCTCAGAGTCCAGAGTGCTGCAGGCAGTGGGCTGGGTCTCTCTGTCTCTCAGAGTCCAGGGTTCTGCAGGCAGTGGGCTGGTTCTCTCTCAGTGTCTCAGTGTCCAGAGTGCTGCAGACAGTGGGCTGGTTCTCTCTCAGTGTCTCAGAGTCCAGGGTGCTGCAGGCAGTGGGCTGGTTCTCTTTCAGTGTCTCAGTGTCCAGAGTGCTGCAGACAGTGGGCTGGTTCTCTCTCAGTGTCTCAGTGTCCAGGGTGCTGCAGGCAGTGGGCTGGTTCTAGCTCAGTGTCACTCTCTCTCTCTGAACTTTCTCTATGCTCCCTCTACACTTCCTCTACTTTCTCTACACTCCATGGCAGTGCAAAGCTCCATTCCGGGGCCCCTATTTCCTATTCTTATCAGTAATAATGCACTACCATACCATGACTTACATTCAAGGCAACAACCACCCTACAAATGTTTTGTATTTTACTACATCAATCTCAAAACAACACACTCACTCACAGTTACAAATTAACCTTTCACAGCCGCAAAATGCAATTATTGCTGAACAATCCCGTTATCGGCCAGTGTGGTGACCAATCGATATATGCCCATTCAGACAAACTTACCTGCGACGTTCTACAAAGTAAATAGTTTTTTTATTCATTTCATCTTCAGGCAAGTAAAGCTTCTCTCCCCCAACGCTACTGTGAAAAGTAGACACCAGGCAATAATACTGAGGTTAGGATACAGGTCCAGCAAATTTCCCTGGTGAATGCAGTCAAGCATCACAAGAGGTGAGGACAATACATCGTCTGGAAATGTGTGTTACATGATTCCGCAGCACATACTGACATGAACTTGCGCACAGCTTTAAACCGTAGGCAGTCGGCTGGTTCTCTCAGTGTTTCATTGTTCAGGGTGCAGCAGACAGTGGGCTGGGTCTCTTTCAGTGTCACACTCTCTCTACACTCTGTACACTCTCTCTACATTCCCTCTACACGCTCTCTCTACACTCCCTCTACACTCTCTCTCTACATTCTTTCTACACTCTCCTCATTCTCTCTACACTCTTTCTCTATGTGTTGCATGCTGGGAATGCGGGATGTTTGAGTGAGCTGTGGCAGGTGAAGTATGGGAGAATCTGTTATTTATTTATTATTTATAGACTAGGAGGGTATTGTTCTTAATGACACTTTCATCTCCATTCTGCCACTGGCTTCACCTGTAAGCAGGATCACCATTTCCAATGTTCCCCCATTCATGAGGAATGGAGCAAGAGCTGCTTCGATACGGTAAACTAATGTTGCAGATAAAATGTTTTAATCTTGTATTTAAAGCGCCGGAAATAAAACATGTAATTTCTTTAGGAAGGCAAGTATCAGTGATAATAAATGAGCCGAACATGGTGATAAACACTTTAATGAAATTTAATATTGACGGTAGTGTTTATAATGTATTTGTAACTTCTGAGGACATGAAATATTTTGTTTGTGGTAAAGTGGGGAACATGAAGAGAATATGTCCTGATAAAGATAATAAGGGTCAGGAGAGAGAGAAAGGTGCGCCGCGGGAGGTGGCTGTGGGTGTTGTGGAGCCAGGTAATGTCGCGGCCACAGGTAGGGAGGTGGAAATAGAGGAGCCGGCAGTAGGAGAATTAGAGCCGGATGGGAGTGCGGAAAATTAAGTGGTGACTGAGGAACAGCAGGGACAGATGACAGTGCAAGAAGTTGAAGTGAAGTCTGCAGTGTAAATATGATTTTAGAGGAGGACAGTAATGAGAATAACGAGAGTGATTTTAAGGTCCCAGGGAAAAAGAGAGGGGAGAGAGAAAAAAAAAAGTGTATCAAAGAGATTGCTGGAGGACGCTGTGCAGAGCGGGTCAGGAGAGAGCAGCTCGCTGGCCTCAGTTAAACATAGAGACGGCAGGGTATCAGGAGAGTTCGGGGGAGGAGAGTTAGATGGAGGGCTATGTCTAGGATTTTTCCTATCTATCAGAACTGAGTAGTCAATCGGGGCAGGAGGGATATGATCCAGTTAAGATTACGGATTTCCAGGATGCCACAAAGGGGCAAAGAGGAGGGAGAGTAGGGGACTACGTTCCAGACTTGGAGCTATTTTTAAGCACAGTGAAATTGATAGCTTATGACACGACAGTGTGTCAGCTGAATAAACAACAGTGTTATTGTTTAAAAAAAATTGCAAAGAAAATACGTAAACAGTTTATAAATAAGAAATAAAAATGGATGGAACACTTATTGCTTTTATCTCTCTGTCATGGTTGCTTTTCTCGTGTGTTGGGCTGTATCTTTTTTTCTTGGTATCTATGGATAAATTAATATTAGGCACTTTTAATGTTAATGGGGCTAGGAGTACACCTCTTGTACTGATGATGTGTTAGATCGGAATCATGCAGAGCCACACCCCGTCTGCTTGGCAGATTTCTGCTGTTTTGATTCGGTGGATGTGTGGAGGAATAGGTCCAGATCGGCAGTATACTTGGATGAGAGGGGGCAACACCATAAGAACATAAGAACATAAGAAAGTTTACAAACGAGAGGAGGCCATTCGGCCCATCTTGCTCGTTTGGTTGTTAGTAGCTTATTGATCCCAGAATCTCATCAAGCAGCTTCTTGAAGGATCCCAGGGTGTCAGCTTCAACAACATTACTGGGGAGTTGATTCCAGACCCTCACGATTCTCTGTGTGAAAAAGTGCCTCCTATTTTCTGTTCTGAATGCCCCTTTGTCTAATCTCCATTTGTGACCCCTGGTCCTTGTTTCTTTTTTCAGGCTGAAAAAGTCCCTTGGGTCGACATTGTCAATACCTTTTAGAATTTTGAATGCTTGAATTAAGTCGCTGCATAGTCTTCTTTGTTCAAGACTGAACAGATTCAATTCTTTTAGCCTGTCTGCATATGACATGCCTTTTAAACCCGGAATAATTCTGGTCGCTCTTCTTTGCACTCTTTCTAGAGCAGCAATATCTTTTTTATAGCGAGGTGACCAGAACTGTACACAATATTCAAGGTGAGGTCTTACTAATGCATTGCACAGTTTTAACATTACTTCCCTTGATTTAAATTCAACACTTTTCATAATGTATCCAAGCATCTTGTTGGCCTTTTTTATAGCTTCCCCACATCGTCTAGATGAAGACATTTCTGAGTCAACAAAAACTCCTAGGTCTTTTTCATAGATTCCTTCTCCAATTTAAGTATCTACCATATGATATTTATAATGTACATTTTTATTTCCTGCGTGCAGTACCTTACACTTTTCTCTATTAAATGTCATTTGCCATGTGTCTACCCAGTTCTGAATCTTGTCTAGATCATTTTGAATGACCTTTGCTGCTGCAACAGTGTTTGCCACTCCTCCTACTTTTGTGTCATCTGCAAATTTAACAAGTTTGCTTACTATACCAGAATCTAAATCATTAATGTAGATTAGGAATAGCAGAGGACCTAATACTGATCCCTGTGGTACACCACTGGTTACCACACTCCATTCTGAGGTTTCTCCTCAATCAGTACTTTCTGTTTTCTACATGTTAACCACTCCCTAATGCATGTACATGTGTTTCCTTTAATCCCTACTGCGTTCAGTTTGAGAATTAACCTTTTCTGCGGGACTTTGTCAAAAGCTTTCTGGAAATATAAATAAACCATGTTATATGCTTTGCAATTATCCATTATTGATGTTGCATCCTCAAACAAATCAAGCTAGTTAGACACAATCTCCCTTTCCTAAAACCATGTTGGCTGTCTCCCAGGACACTGTTACCATATAGGTAATTTTCCATTTTGGATCTTATTATAGTTTCCATAAGTTTGCATATAATAGAAGTCAGGCTTACTGGTCTGTAGTTACCTGGTTCAGTTTTGTTTCCCTTTTTGTGGATCGGTATTACGTTTGCAATTTTCCAATCTGCCGATACAACCCCTGTGTCAAGAGACTGCTGCATGATCTTGTTTAGCGGTTTGTAAATAACTTCTTTATTTCTTTGAGTATTATTGGGAGGATCTCATCTGGCCCAGGGGATTTGTTTATTTTAAGAGCTCCTAGTCCCTTTAACACTTCTGCCTCGGTTATGCTAAAGTTATTTAAAACTGGACAGGAACTGGATGACATGTCGAGCATGTTGTTCGTATCCTCCTTTGTAAAATCATTTAATATATTGGCTATTTTTTTTCTTCATCTACAATTTTGCTATTTGTATCTCTTAGACATTTAATCTCCTCTTTGAATGTTCTCTTGCTGTTGTAATATTGGAAAAACATTTTGGAATTGGTTTTAGCCCCCTTAGCAATATAAGAACATGAGAACATAAGAAAGTTTACAAACGAGAGGTAGCCATTCGGCCCATCTTGCTCGTTTGGTTGTTAGTAGCTTATTGATCCCAGAATCTCATCAAGCAGCTTCTTGAAGGATCCCAGGGTGTTAGCTTCAACAACATTACTGGGGAGTTGATTCCAGACCCTCACGATTCTCTGTGTAAAAAAGTGCCTCCTATTTTCTGTTCTGAATGCTCCTTTGTCTAATCTCCATTTGTGACCACTGGTCCTTGTTTCTTTTTTCAGGTCAAAAAAGTCCCCTGGGTCGACATTGTCAATACCTTTTAGAATTTTGAATGCTTGAATTAGGTCGCCCCGTAGTCTTCTTTGTTCAAGACTGAACAGATTCAATTATTTTAGCCTGTCTGCATATGACATGCCTTTTAAGCCCGGAATAATTCTGGTCGCTCTTCTTTGCACTCTTTCTAGAGAAGCAATATCTTTTTTATAGCGAGGTGAGCAGAACTGAACACAATATTCAAGATGAGGTCTTACTAATGCATTGTACAGTTTTAACATTACTTCCCTTCATTTAAATTCAACACTTTTCACAATGTATCCAAGCATCTTGTTGGCCTTTTTTATAGCTTCCCCACATTGTCTAGATGAAGACATTTCTGAGTCAACAAAAACTCCTAGGTCTTTTTCATAGATTCCTTCTCCAATTTCAGTATCTCCCATATGATATTTATAACGTACATTTTTATTTCCTGCGTGCAGTACCTTACACTTTTCTCTATTAAATGTCATTTGCCATGTGTCTGCCCAGTTTTTAATCTTGTCTAGATCATTTTGAATGACCTTTGCTGCTGCAACAGTGTTTGCCACTCCACCTATTTTTGTGTCGTCTGCAAATTTAACAAGTTTGCTTACTATACCAGAATCTAAATCATTAATGATTTTTTAAAACCCCAAAAAGTAATGACTAAACTAAGGTTTACAATTTTAGAAAAGCAAGCTATGAAGGTATGAAACAGAGACTAACAGAAACAGATTGGAGTAAAATAGAGAAAACATCCACAGAAAAAGGATGGCTGTTCTTCGAAAATATAGTACTAGAGGCACAAAACAATTACATCCCTAAAGTAGACAAATCTAAATGTAAAAATAAATTGCCAAAATGGTTTACTAGATCAATTAAAAAAAATATTCAGCAAAAAAAGACACTTTACAGAGCGTTAAAAAGGGACCAAAAAGAAAGTACACAGAAAGAGTACACGGAACTGCAAACTCAAGTCAAAAAGGAAGTTAGAAAGGCCAAGAGAGAAATAGAAATGAACATTTCTATTTCTCTCTTGGCCTTTCTAACTTCCTTTTTGACTTGCGTTTGCATCATGAACAATCAAAAAAATATTTTTGCTGTCAGGTCACCACTGTTAATAGGGTCCTGGATGTGTTCCTTTCGTTCTCTTGTTGGTTTTGTTCATCGAAATTTTGAAGTGACTCATATTTGTTGGTTGTTTTGATTTCTGGTGGTTGTGTTTGACAAAGTTTCTTTTTTTCCCTGCTTCTGCCTACCTGAACCCAACTGTTCTCACCTTCTTTCTCCCTGGTGGCTTTCATTCTGTTAGGGTGGTGCAGACTTCCATGAATTGTGAGTGTGCCAGCTGAAGAAGAACATAGTATCGGGTGCCAGGCTGGACTGGGGTCTATTATATATATATATATATATATATATATATATATATATATATATTATATATATATATATATATATATATATATATATAGAAAGATAAAGATAAATGTTATTGTAAATTGTAAAATAATACCAAATGGGCTGTCAGACCAAGGTATTATGTTGGTTAAAGTGATTTTTCTTGATTCTAGAATGTGTAGCCTCTTTGGCATTTTAATATAGGATTTTTGAAAGATGCTCATTTCATGATTTGTTTTAATTTTTGGGGGGGAAAAGTGGGGAGGAGAAAGGGTTGCTTTTGAATTGGAAAAATTCAAATAAAACAGTTTTGCCAAAATCATACTAAGGATGTTACTCTGAGCCGTAGTGAACTAAAGAAGCAGCTGGATGCTGATATTATGGGGTTAGTTGATAGTTTGGAATCTCACTTTTAATTGAGCAACTCAGTTTAAAAAAGAAAATATTACAGGAGTTGCTAGACCTGAGGGTGCAGGGGGCGCTGGTGCGTTCTCTTTCCAGCACATAAAACCGATGCCCCATCACAATACTTCTTTGGTTTAACAAAAAAGGCAGCAGAGAGGAAACAGATACTTTGTTTAAAAATGGACTCCGGAAAAGAGCTGCAGCAGCCAGCAGTAATCAGGCACTGTGCCAGGGATTTTTACAAGCAGCTTTACACTTCGGAAACTATTTACCAGGGTGGGGAGGAACAGCAGCTTTTCCAGGGACTGTCGCAGGTCTCTGAGGAGAGCTAAAGAAATCTTGAGGATCCTTTCAGCCTATAGGAACTGTTCACTGCCCTTGGGGGACTGCATATTGGGAAGGCTCCTGGGTTTGGTGGTTTGCCGATGGAGCTTTTTAAGGCTTTTTGGGGGAAGCTGGGAGAGGATCTATTGCAGGTGTTGGAGGAGAGTGTCAGAGAGGGGCAGCTGCCTCTGAGCTGCCTCTGAGCTGTTCTGACTCTGCTGCCTAAGAAGGGGGACCTTTGCTCTATAAAGAACTGGAAGCCAGTCAGTTTGCTATGTACAGATTATAAAATAATTTCAAAAGCCATTGCAAATAGTCTGAAGAAGGTAATGTTGTAGATAGTGCACCGGGACCAGACATACTTCATACCAAGCAGGTCAATATATGATAATGTGTTTCTTGTTAGCGATATAATGGAAGCCTCGAAGTTGTTTGGGTTTGATGCTGGGATGATATGTTGGATCAGGAGAAGGCCTTTGATTGGGTAGATCATGGGTATCACCAGGAAACCCTAGGTGCTTTTGGATTTGGTCTTGTTTTTAAATCTTATATTGCGCTCTGTTATAGCAACATTTTTAGTATACTGAAGGTAAATGGGGTTTTGAGCTCTCCACTTCAGGTGTGCAGAGGGGTGCGTCAGTGGTGAACCCTATTAGGGATGCTGTATTCTCCAGCCATAGAGTCTCTAGTGCACAGACTGATGTGCAGGAGTTGTGCGGTGTTTGAAGGTGTTTCATAGAGCGTCTTCTGCTTGTATAAATTGGGAAAAGAGCAGCGGCACTCTGCTGGGCCATTGGCAGGGAAAGGCACCTCCTGTCATGCTGGGGGATTTGCAGTGGAGGCAAGGTGCAGTGAAGGTCCTTGGTGTTTTTGTAGGAGTAGACAGAGTAGCTACTTTACAGAACTGGGAGGGGGTGGTGGAGAAAGTTAAAAAAAGGCTGTAAAACTGGCACTGGCTGCTTCCTCAGTTTTCCTACAGGGGGAGAGTATTTATAATTAACAACCTGGTGGCGTCCATGCTGTGGCACCATGTGGCCTGCATGGAGCCACCAGAGTTACTATTAAAGGAAATTCAGGGTGAGTTACTGAAGTTCTTTTGGGACTGGCTGCACTGGCTCCAGCAGGGAGTACTGTATCTGCCCCGGGAAGAGGGGGGGCAGGGCTTAATAGATCTGGCTAGCAGAATGGCAGCGTTTAGGCTGCAGGCCCTACAGAAACTGATGTTTTCTCCAGAACCACTGAGCTGGAGGCCATGGGTCTTTGCTTTTCTGCGGAGTGTAGGGGGGGGGTGGGGGGCTAGGCTACGATAATCACTTTCTCCTAATTGATATTGAAAAAGGAATGGATACATCCCAGCTCCTACAGGTCTACAGCAGCATGCTGAGAACATGGGGATTGTTCAAAGTAGAGAGGGCTGTGGAGGTAGATAGCAGGTATTGGCGCCTAGAGGAGCGCCTGATAAGCAATCCAGCATTAAAACTGGAGGTGCTGGAATCACAGAGCTTTGTTTCCAGGCTAATGAGGGCAGGAGTAATGAAACTGAGAGATCTGAGGAGTCCACGGGGGGTGGGGGGGGGGTGGAGTAGCTCAGAGGAGGTGGCAGAGGGGTTGGAGCTGCATTTGGTCAGCGTGGCTGGGGTGTTCATGGAATAGCTCCAATCAGCATTGCCAGCAAAGGCTGAGCACAAGCTGGATGAGGAGGAGCCAGGTGAGGGTGAGATAGAGGATAGGTTCCCCTCGATAATAGTGTCACCACTAGTGTCTCTATGGTAGAGAAGAACGGTTTGTATAGTGCTTGTGTGAGGGTGAGGCTTCCCCAGCCTTGCAGAGGGTGCCAGACATGCCCTGGAGGGAGCGTCTGGGGAGAAGGGAAGAGGTGCGGCCAGCCTGGAGAGCTCTGTATAGACCCCCAATCTCAAACAGATCTGGAGATTTAAAGCGGAGGATTTTACACACCATCATTCTGTCACCTCATTCATTTCAATCTTTAATTCCGACACTTCAGACTGTTGTCCATTTTGCAGTGAGAGGGAAACTGTGTTCCATGCTTTCATGAATTGTACCCATTTGAAACCTCTTTTTAGACAACTGAGCTTTTTGTTCCAAAGACTTTCTTTGTGTTTTAGTGAGGAGGTTTTTATTATGGGGGTGCAGTATATGAGGAATAAGAGTTTTAGATGTCAGGTGGCAAATTTTCTACTTGGACAGGTAAAATTGGCAATATTAAAGAGCAGGAAGAGGAGAGTGGAGGGGAGTGAGAATATAAATCTGCTCAGTATTTTTAATTTGTTGCTGTTACTCAGATAAAACTAGAACACAGTTCTTATAAGATAACGCCGTGTAACAATTTTTTTTTTTTTTTGTTCCTGGGTAGTAAGTGTTATTTCCTAATTTCTTATGCCTCAAAAGTATAGAAAATGGTTATTATTCCCCATAAACTTTGCTTTTGTGACCAGGACAGTGATATTTTGAAATTTACCTATTTTCCAGAACATTCCAGATAGATTCAGTGCTGAGTAAACTTGGAGTAACTTCTAGAACTTTCTAGAACTTTCCAGTAATATAAATAGTAGTATAAATACAGGGGCCTTAAGCCCACCAGTTCAGTTTAGTTCCAGCTGCCTAAGTGGATACATATCTGCATTTTTCTGAGATGGCATCAAGAGGCTGCAGTGGTGGCATTCCTGATAGGTCTCCAAGGCGGTTTTACCAAGTTTCCCTGCTATCTTTGCCTTTGGGACAGCAGGGACACCAAGGCACACTACCACAGGGGGGACTGGCCACAGCGGACCAAGTTCTCTGTGGGGAAGAACAACGTCAAGTGGGAGCCACTGGTGGACCCCCGGAAGGTGCTGATGCCGCCACTGCACATCAAATTGGGCCTTCTGAAACAATTTGTCAGAGCTCTAGATAAGGAGTCGGCAGCCTTCAAGTACCTTCAAGACTTCTTCCCTAAGCTGTCTGAGGCAAAGGTCAAAGCCGGTGTCTTCGTCAGACCACAGATAAAGAAGATTCTGGAGTGCAATGAATTCCCCAAGAAGCTCACTAGTAAGGAGAAAGCGGCTTGGAACAGCTTTGTCGCAGTGGTTCGGGGCTTCCTGGGCAATCACAAGGCCGAAAACTATGTGGAGCTGGTTGAGACTCTGGTGAAGAACTACGGCACAATGGGCTGTAGGATGTCCCTCAAAGTCCATGTCCTTGATGCTCATCTTGATAAATTCAAGGAGAACATGGGAGCGATAATAGCCATTTTCTATACTTTTGAGGCATAAGCAATTAGGAAATAACACTTACTACCCAGGAACAAAAATTGTGTTACATAGTGTAATGAACAATATGGAGAAGTTTGAAGTGTTGTGTAAAGTGCTCTGCGTGAAGTGAATGAGGAAAATTAGCTAATTTTGTTCTTATAAAAGTATTTTAAATCTGTGATTGTGTGTTTTTGAGTTTTAGTGTTGATGCTCTTGGGAGGCTCAGGCTGATCCCCGGAGCCAGTAAAATAACTCTGTGTATTTACTTATTGTGTAGATTGTAAATTGTGAAAATAATTTGATAATAAAAGAGCATTTAAAAGTCAGTCTAAGCTCTCTCTCTCTCTCTCTCTACACTCTCTCCACAGTCTCTCCACACTCTCTCGCTACACTCTCTCCACACTTTCTCTAAAATCTCTCTCTACACTCCCTCTACACTCTCTCTATACACTCTTCCTCTACACTCTCTCCACACTCTCTCTCTACACTCTCTCTCTACACTCCCTCTTCACTCTCTCCCACACTTCCTCTACACTCTCTCCACACTCTCTCTCTACAATCTCTCTCTACACTCCCTCTACTCTCTCTCTCCACACAGGACGGCAGAAGAGAGTGCTGGCAGGACACACAGCCATGTGCTTCTAAGCCATGGTGTGGTGTGAGCAGGATAAGCTCAGTATGTGAACCCTGAGGTCCTGCCTGGTGAGAGCAGTGCTGTGCTGTGGAGTGGGGAGGCAGTGTTTATTCCACCTCTCACTGGAGCTGATAGATGATTTATTACCTGGGTCTAGACTGTTAGACACCCGCTGTAGTGTAGGGTAGGATTCACTGTGTCAGCACTGAGGCAGTTTGGCACAGATTAGTCTTTGGCTGCTGGCTTTAGAATGACTATTTATAGCTTATTGTACAACACCAAAGGCGGCATTAGCTGAAACATATGTCTGTTTGACTACCACAGTTTATGAAAGGTTTTTTTTATTTTTATTTTTAAGTTCATAGAAATGACTTACTATAATTTAGTCAGGTTTGTACCAATCTCTGTTTCAATAAGCTTTACTACACTGTGAGAAGAGGCTAGTTCATTATCTTCTCTGTGCTTTACTACACTGTGCTGTGCTTTTACCAGGGGATACCAAAGCAGTAAACTTTGACAAGGTGAAGTGTGCAGTTTTCAGTGTTTTAATCCATGCCCTGGATCTCTCAGCTCCTATCTATCTGGGCTCTGGCTACATTTAGCATGACAATAACACACTTTTTGTGAAAGCATTATTCATTTTATTCAGGACAAAATGCTATAATTACACATCTCTAAGGACCTGATCATGTAGGCCATCAGGCCTGCTCAAGACTTCATCCTCTTCCTCATCCTGTTGGATTGTGATCTGCTTGGGAGAGGAAGAGAGAAAGGGCTGTAGAGCGAGAGAAAGGAGAATATTAAACAGCGCTGCACGTGTGACTGGGTTTCCATAGAAACCTGGTGGGCAGTATGTGAGAGGAGGGAGAGGGGGAGCGGAGGGAGAAGAGTAGAGGGGGAACAAAGGGGAGAGATTAGAGGGGAGAGGGTGGGAGATGGAGAGGAAGAGGGGCAGAGGGAGAGGGGAGAAGAGGTGCAGGAGAAAGGGAGCCAAGAGGGAGAGAGGGGACAGGGAGTGGGACAGGGTCCAGTCCAATGTTTCACTTCACTGGATTTGAAATCCCTAATAAATCTCAGCCTGTATTAATCCTGTGTGTCTTTTTGTATGGGGATGAAACATTGCTGCTATGGAGACGAGATATGGGGGCGTGTGAGAGTGCATGTGGGGAGGAGAGGGGGGACTACATGGCTTCCTGTTGTAGTGCTTCACAATAGGAAAGTATTACACTGAAACCTTGTAGGCATTGATGTTCTGCTCCCTACTGCAACATAGTTTGTGTGTTTTTAACAGAACTGTTTCAAGTCATTGAAATTTTGGTATCACAAAGAACTTTATGTGGGGTCATTCCACACTCTTTAGCAATTTGTTTCCTTGCTGAGGCCTCATGGTAAATGGAGTTCTCCCTCTGTAGTTATACTCTCCCTCTCCCTTTATTAAATCTCTCTCTCTCTCTCTCTCTCTCTCTCTCTCTCTCTCTCTCTCTCTCTCTCTCTCTCTCTCTCTTTCCAGATGCCAGGTGTGTCCCCCCTGCTCCCCCAGTGTATCACGTGCCCCCTTACTCTAACTCACCATATGAGCGACCTGGCTGGAACCCACGTCTCTGTGTGATCTCAGGAAATCAACTATTTATGTTAGACGAGGAAGAGGTGAGCGACCTGGTACAGCCACACATCAACACACACCCATACAAGTATAAGATACACAACTCATCTAAATCTACACAAACACCTCCTCTACATCTACACACACACACCTCCAGTACATCTACACACACACACACACCTACTCTACACCTACACTCACACCTCCTCTACATCTACACGCACACCTCCTCCCCATATACAAACAGACCTCCTCTACATCTACAAGCACATACACCTCCTCTACATATACACACACCTCCTCTACATCTACACACACACCTTCTCTACATATACACACACACCTCCTCTACATCTGCAGACACCTAGCCACAGACAGGTCCTCTACATCTACACATACGCAACTCCTCTACATCTACAAAAATAGCTCCTCTACATCTACAGACATACACCTCCTTTACATTGATACACACACAACTCCTCTACACACACCCCTCGTCTACATCTACACACACACCTCCTATACATCTAAACACAAACATACACCTCCACTACATCTATAGACACACACACAAACATCTCCTCTACATCTATACACATAAACCTCCTCTACATCTACACACACCTCCTCTCCATATAGAAACAGACCTCCTCTACATCAACAAGCACACACACTTCCTCTACATCTACACGTACACACCTCCTCTACATCTACACACACACTTCCAGTACATCTACACAAACACCAACAATACATATACATCCACACACCCCTCCTCTACATCTACAAGCACAAACACCTGCTCTGTTTCTACACACACACTTCCTCTACATCTACACACACCTCATCTACATCTACACACAAAACTACTCTACATATACGCACACGTACAGACCTCCTCTACATCTACACATACTTCCTCTACATGTACACACATCTCCATATAGAAAACAACCTCCTCTACATCTACAAGCACACACACTTACACTACATTTACACACAAACTTCCTCTACATCTACACACACACACCTCTGCTACATCTACACACACACACACACATACACACACCTCCTCTCCATATAGAAACAGACCTCCTCTATATCTACACACATACACTACCAGCACATCTACATACACAACTACTCTACATATACATACACACACACCTCCTCTACATATACACACACACCACAGACACACCCCTCTACATCTACACACACACCTCCTCTACATCTACACACACACACCTCCTCTACATCTACACACACACACCTCCTCTACATCTACACACACACACCTCCTCTACATCTACACACACACCTCTCCACACACACTCCTCTACATCTACACACACACACCTCCTCTACATCTACACACACACATCCTCTCCATATACAAACAAACCTCCTATACATCTACAAGCACATACACCTCCTCTACATATACACACACATCTCCTCTACATCTACACACACAACCTCTTCTCCATGTACAAACAGACCTGCTACAACCACACACCTCCTCTACTTCTCCACACACACACCTCCTCTACATCTATAGACATACATCCTCTACATCAATGCACACCTCCGCTAGATCTATACACTCTATGTCTACATACACATACACCTCCTCTACATCTACACACACATCCTTTAGATATGTAACACACCTCCTCTCCATCTACACACACAAACCTCCTCTACATGTACACAAACACATTGTGTACATCTAAAGACGCACCTCTTTTACATCTACACACACCTCCTCTACATCTACACACACATCCTCTGCATCAGCACACACATACGAACACTTCCTCTACATCTATCTACATCTACACACACCTTCTCTACATCTACACAAACACCTCCACAACATCTACACACACAAACACCACCTCTACTTCTACACACAAATATCCTCTATGTCTACAAACACACCTCCAATACATCTACACAAACACACACAACTACTTTACCTCTACACAAAGACACACCTCCTCTATATCTACACATACCCCTCTAAATTTACACTCACAACTCCTCTACATCTACACATCTAAATCTACAGACACACATCCTTTACATCTACACAAACCTCATCTACATCTACACACACATTCCTTCTACATCTACACACACATCCTCCGCATCTACACACACATACAAACACCTCCTCTACAGCTATACACACACCTTCTCTACATCTACACACACAGCTCCTCTACATCTACACACACACACCTCTGCTACATCTACACACAGAAACACCTAATCTAAATCGACAGACAGACCTCCACTACATCTACACACACACACCTCCTTTACATCTACACACACAAACTTCCTCTAAATCAATAAACACACCTACATCTACACACTCACCACTTCTACATTTACACATACACCTCCTCTACATCTTCACATACACACCTCCTCTACATCTCCACACACACCTTTTCTACATCTACACACACACAACTCCACTACATCTACACACACACCACCTCCACATGTACACTTACATAAGAACATAAGAACATAAGAAAGTTTACAAACGAGAGGAGGCCATTCGGCCCATCTTGCTCGTTTGGTTGTTAGTAGCTTATTGATCCCAAAATCTCATCAAGCAGCTTCTTGAAGGATCCCAGGGTGTCAGCTTCAACAACATTACTGGGGAGTTGATTCCAGACCCTCACAATTCTCACACATCCTCTACATCTACACACAGCTCCTCTACATCTACACAAACATCTCCACTACATCTACACACACAAACACGTCCTCTACTTCTACACAATTATATATTACATTTATACACACACCTCCTCTACATCTACACAAATACAAACCTCATCGACATCTACACACACCGCTTACATCTAGAGACATGCAACTCCTCTATATGTACACACAAACACCTACTCTGCATCTACACAAACACATCCCCTATATCTACAAACTTACAAATCATATACATCTACACACACACCTCCTCTACACCTACACACACACACCTCCTCTATGTACACACACACACCCTCTACATCTACACTCACACCTACTTTACATATACACACAAACTTTCTACATCTACACACTCAGCTCCTCTACATTTGCAGACATACACTTCCTCTACATCTACACACACACACCCTTTACATCTACACACATCATCTGCATCTACACACACATACAAACACTTCCTCCTCATCTACTCACACAACTCCTATATTAACTCCTATAACTAAATCTATACAATAACCTCATCTACATCTACACACACCTCCTATACATTTAAACACACCTGCTCTACATCTATGCAAACACACCTCCTATACACCTATGCACACACCACCTCTAAATCTACACACACCTCCAATACATCTACACATACACACCTCCAATACATCTACACAAACACACCCCTAGTTCTACACACACACAAACCTCCTCCTCATCTACACACACACAACTCCTCTACATCTACACACACACCACCTCCACATGTACACTTACACATCCTCTACATCTACACACAGCTCCTCTACATCTACACAAACATCTCCACTACATCTACACACACAAACACATCCTCTACTTCTACACACAAATCTCCTCTATGTCTACACACACCTCCTCTACATATAAATACACACAAACACCTCCAATACATTACATTTATACACACACCTCCTCTACATCTACACAAATACACTCCTCATTTACATCTACACACACCGCTCTACATCTAGAGACATGCAACTCCTCTATATGTACACACAGACACCTACTCTGCATCTACACAAACACATCCCCTATATCTACAAACTTACAAATCATATACATCTGCACACACACCTCCTCTACATCTACACACACACACACCTCCTCTATGTACACAGACACACCCCCTCTACATCTACACTCACACCTCCTCTAAATCTACACACACACCTACTTTACATATACACACAGACTTTCTACATCTACACACTCAGCTCCTCTACATTTGCAGACATACACTTCCTCTACATCTACACACACACACCCTTTACATCTACACACATCACCTGCATCTACACACACATACAAACACTTCCTCCTCATCTACACACACAACTCCTATATTAACTCCTATAACTAAATCTATACAATAACCTCATCTACATCTACACACATCTCCTATACATTTAAACACACCTGCTCTACATCTACACACACCTCCTCTACATATACACACACCTCCAATACATCTACACATACACACCTCCAATACATCTACACAAACAACTCTTCTACATCTAAACACACAACTCTTCTACATCTAAACACACTTCCTCTACATCTACACATACACCTCCTCTAGATCCACACACACATCCCGAACATATACACACACCTCCTCTACATCTACACACACTACCCTTCTCTACATTTGCAGACATAGACCTCATCTACATCTACACACACACCTCCGCTACATCTGCACACACAGACCTACTCTACATCTACATGTACACAGACACCTCCTCTATATCTGCACACACCTCTACATCTACACACTCACACCTCCTCTACATCTACACAAACACATCCCCTACATCTACACATACACACACACATCCTCTATACCTGCAGACACAAACACCTCCTCTACATCTACACAAGTACCTCCTCTACATATACACATATGTATACACACCTCCTCTCCATCTACACACCTCCTCTAGATGTACACAAACACATCCTGTACATCTACACACATACCTCCTCTACATCTACACAAACACCTCCTCTACATCTACATACACACAGCTCCTCTACATCTACAAACACCCTCCCTCTACATCTACACACACACACATCTTCTACATCCACATACACAGACCCCCTCTACATTTACACACACTACCCTCCTCTACATCTACACAAACACCTCCTCTACATCTAGACAAACACCTCTGCTACATCTACACACACCTCCTCTACATCTATATGTACACAGACACTGCCTCTATATCTACACACAAACCTCTACATCTGCACACTCACCTCCTCTACATACACACACACCTTCTCTACATCTACACATACACGCCTCCTCTACATCTACACAAATACCTCCTCTAAATCTACACACACATATCGTCTGCATCCACAAACACACCTCCTCTACAGATATACACACACCTCCTCTGTATCTACTCACACATCTCTGCTACCTCTATACACACACACACACACACCTCCTCACCACATGTTCTTCATACACACACACTGTGGTCTAGACAGGTTCAGACTGTGCTATTCACAGAAAAAGTCAAAGTATGTTTTACAGGATGTTCTCATATCTAATCCCTGTTCTAGACAGATTCACAGTAGTGCCATATTCTCTCCATTTCTTAAAAATTGACTTTACTGTGCTCCAGGGTATATTCGATGCCTTGGAAATGTTCTTATATCCTACCCCTGATTGGTGCTTTTAAAGAACCTTATTCCAGATTTGCTTTGAATGTTCCTTCGTCTTCATGATGTAGTTTTTGTTAGGAAATGTACTAACCAACTGTGGGACCTCCCAGAGACAGGTGTATTTAATCTGAAATCATGTGAAACACCTTAATTGCACACAGGTGGACTCCATTCAACTAATTATGTGACTTCTAAAGACAACTGGTTGTACCAGAGCTTATTTAGCTGTGTCATAGCAAACGGGGTGAATCCTTATGCAATCAATTATTTTCCATTTTATATTTGTAATTAATTTAGTTCAAGTTGTAGATTTTATTTTTCACTTTGACATTTATGGACTTTTTTTGTGTTGATCAGGTCTAATGGATTTAATCAAATATTTTAAACAGAGATATCAAACAAAATCACAGAAAATGTGAACAAAAAGTATTAAACGTGACACACTGTGAAAATGAAAACATTACAAAGTTAGTATCGGGTATGACCTCCCTGAGCATTAACGCAATCCTGGCAGCTTTGACGCATAGACCTGATCAGCCTCTGGATACACTGGTGTGGGATGTTCTGCCATTCTTCTGAGGAGCTGCAGCCAGCTGACGAAGGTTGGTCATTGTTGTCTCGCTGGATGGCACTGGCGATTTGGTCCCACAGATGTTTTATTGGACTCAGGTCAGGAGAAAAAGCTGACCACGGCAAGACCGTGACATTGTTTTCTTGAAGTCGTGCAAATGTAAACGTAAAGTTCCCTCAGTTGTCATTGTTTACCCAATTATTGATTATCAGTTATACCAATCTTATAACTGTTGTGATCAAGTTAACTGAAGCCTCTCATATTTAATACAGGATTACTGTCCAATTTTTCTTTCACACTTTTGAGGAAAATCATTTTATTTTACTTTGCTTGTTTCCATAGAAATGTGTCATCTCTGCAGTGCATTGTGGGACTGTAGTGTAGTGCACAAAGAAATACATGTCCCAGAATTCACAGGGGTAGCACTTTAGGTAGGACGACAGAAAGGCCACATGCACTTGATTACTGACCGCATTCACTACATCCGTGACAGATTTTCATTGTCATTGAATTGCATTGATTGGAACTCAGTGTGAGTAGCAACGCAGCTTTTCTTGCTGTGAAACCAAAACATTTGTAACAGGTTTGTTTCAATTTAATTTAATACCTGATAACAAAACATGTGAAAGAGAATTGCTCTGCAAATCAGAGTATCTGCACGCACATTTCTTCCTCTCTTTCTTCCTCTCCTCCTCCCCCGACCCTGCACTGTGACTCCTGCCCTGTGTTTCCAGGTCCACCCCTTGTTGATGCGGGAAAGGAGAGCAGAGACGCATCGGAAAAAGCTGCTGCGGCGCACTGTGAGCGTCCCTGTGGAGGGGAGACACCACTCCGAGCAGGGTAAGAGAGGAGAGGGGGAGACACCACTCCGAGCAGGGTAAGAGAGGAGGGGAGACACCACTCCGAGCAGGGTAAGAGAGGAGAGGAGACACCACTCCGAGCAGGGTAAGAGAGGAGAGGAGGACACCACTCCGAGCAGGGTAAGAGAGGAGAGGAGACACCACTCCGAGCAGGGTAAGAGAGGAGAGGGGGAGACACCACTCCGAGCAGGGTAAGAGAGGAGAGGAGACACCACTCCGAGCAGGGTAAGAGAGGAGGGGAGACACCACTCCGAGCAGGGTAAGAGAGGAGAGGGGAGACACCACTCCGAGCAGGGTAAGAGAGGAGAGGGGGAGACACCACTCCGAGCAGGGTAAGAGAGGAGAGGAGACACCACTCCGAGCAGGGTAAGAGAGAGAGGGGGAGACACCACTCCGAGCAGGGTAAGAGAGGAGGGGAGACACCACTCCGAGCAGGGTAAGAGAGGAGGGGAGACACCACTCCGAGCAGGGTAAGAGAGGAGAGGGGACACCACTCCGAGCAGGGTAAGAGAGGAGAGGGGACACCACTCCGAGCAGGGTAAGAGAGGAGAGGGAGACACCACTCCGAGCAGGGTAAGAGAGGAGAGGGGACACCACTCCGAGCAGGGTAAGAGAGGAGAGGGGACACCACTCCGAGCAGGGTAAGAGAGGAGAGGGGACACCACTCCGAGCAGGGTAAGAGAGGAGGGGAGACACCACTCCTAGCAGGGTAACAGAGGAGGGGAGACACCACTCCACTCCGAGCAGGGTAAGAGAGGAGGGGAGACACCACTCCGAGCAGGGTAAGAGAGGAGGGGAGACACCACTCCGAGCAGGGTAAGAGAGGAGAGGGGGAGACACACTCCGAGCAGGGTAAGAGAGGAGGGGAGACACCACTCCGAGCAGGGTAAGAGAGGAGGGGAGACACCACTCCGAGCAGGGTAAGAGAGGAGGGGAGACACCACTCCGAGCAGGGTAAGAGAGGAGGGGAGACACCACTCCTAGCAGGGTAAGAGAGGAGGGGAGACACCACTCCGAGCAGGGTAAGAGAGGAGAGGGGGAGACACCACTCCGAGCAGGGTAAGAGAGGAGAGGGGGAGACACCACTCCGAGCAGGGTAAGAGAGGAGAGGGGGAGACACCACTCCGAGCAGGGTAAGAGAGGAGAGGGGGAGACACCACTCCGAGCAGGGTAAGAGAGGAGGGGAGACACCACTCCGAGCAGGGTAAGAGAGGAGGGGAGACACCACTCCGAGCAGGGTAAGAGAGGAGGGGAGACACCACTCCGAGCAGGGTAAGAGAGGAGAGGGGGAGACACCACTCCGAGCAGGGTAAGAGAGGAGAGGGGGAGACACCACTCCTAGTAGGGTAACAGAGGAGGGGAGACACCACTCCTAGCAGGGTAAGAGAGGAGGAGTGGTGAGCACCCCGAGCAGGGTAAGAGAGGAGGAAGGACACCACCCCGAGTAAGGTGAGAGAGGAGGGGAGAGCACTCTGAGCAGGATAAGAGAGAAGGAGGGGTCACCACCCCAAGCAAGGTGAGAGAGGAGGAAGGGACACCACCCCGAGCAGGGTGAGAGGAGGGGGTACACCACTCTGAACAGCGTAAGAGAGAAGGAGGGGTCACCACCACGAGCAGGGTGAGAGAGGAGGAGCGGTGAGCACCCCAATCAGGGTGAGAGAGGAGGAGGGGACACCACGCCGAGCAGAGTAAGAGAGGAGGAGGGGGGAGCAGCTCGAGCAGGGTGAAGGTGTTCATTGTAAAGTCAAGTCTCTTGGGAGTAGGTGTTTAGCCAGTGTGCTGAATGGTGAAGCAATGTCACTTCATCTAGGAAGTGTCAGTGTTGCTGGTTGACAGTAAAGCTCAGACTGGAACCATTAAACCCAGTTATTGTTAAAGTATTGACTGCTTCTGAGATAACTAAGACAATTAAAACCAGAAAGTTCCAGTTATGCTGCATTCATAAAACAACTGGGTGCTGTGCTGTACCATCTCCCCTTTCTCCTCTCTGTCTCTCTCTATATAACAAACTGGGTGCTGTGCTGTACCATCTCCCCTCTCTCCTCTCTGTATCTCTCTATATAACAAACTGGGCGCTGTGCTGTACCATCTCCCCTCTCTCCTCTCTGTCTCTCTCTATATAACAAACTGGGTGCTGTGCTGTACCATCTCCCCTCTCTCCTCTGTCTCTCTCCATCTGTATCTATCTCCCTCTCTTCTGTCTCTCTATCTCTCTATACCTTTCACTGTCCCCTTTCTCTCCATCCCCTACTCATTTCTATATCTCCCCCTCTCTAACCCTCCCCTCTATATCCCTCTCTTTCTAAGTCTGTTATGACCTAGTTAATTCATTTCTATATGAATTCATGTGTACGTCTTTGACAGATACGACGTGGGTGGCTTCAGTTTTTTTTTTTTTTTCCGTAGAGAAACATTCCGTAGAAAAGCTACTAGACCCTTTCCTTCCTTCTCTCCTACTCCCTCTATCTCTCTTTTCCTCTCTCCATCTCTTACTCTCCCTCTCTGCTGTTTCCTCTCCCAGTCTATTTCCTCCCTCTCTTTCTTTCTCTCTCTCTCCCGCTCTCACTTTGTATCTTGTATAATTATCTCCATGGTAACGATTACAGAGACGTTTCAAAACCATGAAAGGAGTTTCCACCCTTCCTCATTTCAAGAGTTCTCTGCAGCACCGGGTGTGAGAGAGAGATGAGGGGGAGGGGGGAGGAGAGGGGGAGAGAGAGGGAGAGGGGGGAGGGGAGAGAGAGAGAGGGAGAGGTGAGGTGAGGGAGAGAGAAATGAGAAGAGAGAGGGAGAGAGAGGTAAAGAAGTGGAGGGGGAGAGGGAGAAAGGAGAGAGAGATAAAGAAGGGGAGGCGGGAAATGGAGGTGAAGATGGGAGTATCTTGGATGGGAGTAACTTTCCTCCCCGTGTTGGTGCTGCATGGGTTAAAGGTCTAAGTTATAGGCTTGTGGTTGCCATGGAGACAAGAGAGCCTGTTTCCCCAGCAGGTGGCATGTGATTGGTTGATGCTGTGCATTCTTTGGAATCATCCCAGATGGACTAGCCCATCAGGGGAGAGAGAGAGAGGTGGGAAAGGGGGGGGGGGGTTCTGCATTTCTTTCAATACCTGCAATTGTGATTCATCCCAGGAGAAGTTAACCATTCGACTGCCTGCTGAAACAAATCTCATACTAGCATGGAGTGTAGTCAGTGTAAGTGTGAGTGTGTGCATGTGAGAGAGTTTTAGTTAGTGTGTAAGTGTGTAAGTGTGTGTGCCTCTCTCTGTATTGGAGTATCTGTTTGTATCTCTGTTTTGAGATCTGCTGTCACTGTGTTTGCCTTGCAGTGCGGGCTGGATGAATGCTGCTTCTGAACAGTTATGTATTATTATTATTATTATTATTATTATTATTATTATTATTAAGTCATTTTTAGCAGACGCTTTTATCCAAAGCGACTTACAGACACTTGGGGGTGAGCTATGCATCACAACTGCTGCAGAGTCACTTACAATAGGACCTTGGTTTTATGTTTCATCCAAAGGACGGAGCACAAGGAGTGACTTGCTCAGGGTCGCACACAGTGAGCCAGTAGCTCAGCCAGATTGAACCTGGATCCTCCTAGTTACAAGTCCCTTTCTCTAACCACTGAACCAGCAAGCCTATCTATATAACAATAACAACAAATACAAACTCAAAACATAAAGATAAAGACACTCTCTCTCTCTCTCTCCTCTCTCTCTCTCTCTCTCACACACACACACACACACACACACGTCTTTTACAGCCACTATCATTTAAACGTGTGTTCCCATTCTCAGTATTTACACGGGTCACCAGTGCGATTCGAGTCAGGGCAGGGTCTCGTTTCATCATCCCCCGTCTTTGCGCGTTCCCGCCAGCTTGAAGGTACCCGCAACAACCAAGGCTTTCTACGTGCCCGCGCAGCCGTCCCCCTCCTCTGTGATAGTGCTTGCGTTTTCCGAATAGCGCCTCTTCGTCAGCCGGCTGTGAGAGAGGGACAAGGCAAGCTGTGAGAGAAAATCACCCTGACATTCCTACACCTGAAATCAGCCCACTATTTGGTACTGCACTGTGCTGCGCTCTGCTGCACTGTAGTATTGTACACACATTCCAGGCAGGTGAAGACCATAATGAGGTGGACGATGCAGATAGCCCACGTCCTCCCCAACGAGTCATTGGTTTATTAGCACGGCTGCTGCATATCTGTTGACGCTGTTCACTGGATAATAGCAGTACTGTCGCCTGCTTTACTCAGACTGGTGGTCAGTTCTGGACTGGTGGAGGGTTAATGGTTTTCTGCGGGACCAATGTGAGGTTGATTTGACGCTCAGAGGATCCGGTTGACTTTGCCAGATGTTTTATTACTAGCGCGTCTCATCACCTCTGCCAGTCTCCCGAATCGGCAAAAAAAAAAAAAACATGCCGGCCCCCAACACCAGTGGCATGAACCCGGGATCCCGAGAGCTGACGAGGGTAATTATCGTTGTTAGCCCCGATGAGAGGTGGGTATTGGAAGGGTTACTAGAGGCGGCACAGCGACTGAGTGCTGAAGGAAAGCTTGACCAGCCGCAGGAGGGACAGAGAGCACAGAAGCTGCGATCAGCCGGACTTGGGGAGAGGCTCCCGGGTATGCAGAGCCTTGCTGACCGGGCATTCTAACACATATACCTGAATGGACGTGTCAACACGCGTGTGAGCGTATTGGGATATTAATTTAGGATTGTTTTTGTATCGATGTATCTACTTATTGAACAGACCAAAGGATGAAGCGATGCCACCTGCAGCCTCCCTGCTTGAACCAGTTACACAAACAGCGGCTCGGAGATGACAACCAAGCCGGAGATGGCCCTCAGTTCCTGGGTACAGTTCACATAATGTTAGTTCTGGAGAGCTAATACTGCACTCGGAGCGACCTCTAACGTAGCACTGTTGTGGTAAACCTGTCGCTTTTTGTTTTGTTATTTATTTGTCATTTTCTATGGGTGCCTGGCAGCATGTCTCCTTAACGTAAACGCAAATCCATCGCAAAGTGGATTTAGTACAGCCAATTAACTGAAACCAGGTGTAGCGACATTTACCTGCAGTGAATATCGCGTGAAAAAAACAACCACGCTGCTAATCGCTTTTAACTGGGACAGAGTGTTAAAACGTTGACCAGTAAAATCAATCCAGCGAACGAGGGCAGATTAACCCGGCTTTCAGTGCGTCTGCAAAGGCTATAGGGAGGCTGCCCCCCACCTCTCCGCCCTGTGCCTTACCCCCCACAGATCGACGAGCTCACGCAGCCGCACTGCCGGGCGCCAGGCGTGGTGTACCCGGCAACAGGTACGTTCACCCCGGCTGGAGCTTGAATTGACGGGAACATGCATTCTACAGACCGTTGATAGATCAGCCACCCCTCGGAAACACGCTGGATGTTGTTCTTTAAGAGAGAAATCATCGTTACCCGTTTTTATCCCTCTCCTCAAAGCAAATACGGCGCTCCATAGTACTGAACGTGGAAGCGGAAGAGCCAGGGAACTGAGTCGTGACTGAAGCGAGGTAGGCTATTGTACTGCATTTATTTGTTTAATTATTTATTTAATTAATCTGAATGATTGTGTGGAACAGATTCAGAGTGACAGCTGTAAGGAATACTCTTTTCACATAAGAATGTCTGTGTAGGACTAACTGGAAGTTTCATCATTCTCAAGTGTGCCAAATTCTTTATAAAAAAAAAAAAACAACTGAAATACACTGTCACGTGATGAGACTGTGCATGTGCTGTAATCAGAAAGCAGCCTGTGCCTTATTTATTCAAGTCAAGGTCGACTATCAATGCTCTAACCACACTGTGTGTAATGACCTGACTATGAATGCTCTAACCACATTGTGTGTAATGACCTGCCTCAAGCCCCTTCCACACTGGCACTCCTACCCGGGTCTGGACCCGGGTTCTGTCTATCCAGATCTCAATCCCGCACAGTGTGAAACCACATACCTGGGTCGGACCTGGGCTCTGGGTCGATGCTCTTTGACCTGGTCCGAGCGAGACAAAATGCATGACGACTGTTCGTGAGCCGACGCTATAACAAACAGCCACGCCTGCGGGAAGGTTTCACCTCCACAAAGGAACCTTTCTGTTTATTCTGTTCAGATTTGTGTTGCTTGAGACACACCATAAGCCAGATTGCAGCAGATGTAGAAACATTTGCTCTAATCAACATTTGGGCTGACGGTTCAATGCAGAGAAGCTTGGATGTACTTGCGTCTGTCACACAGGTCAACCCTGCTTTATCAAAAGCAGTGTGAAATAATGTGTCCGACTCGCATAACACCAGGTCCTGACCCGGGTAGTTTCCGACCCGGGTAGAGCTGCTAATGTGCAAGGGGCTTCACAGTCTCCTCTGCCATTCAACTGCATTGATCTTCATTGTGCCCCTGTCCTCAGACTGCAATATCAAACTTATACAAGGGGCCTTTTCAACACAGGAGTGCCAGCCTGGTCTGTACTGTATCACTACTATGTGTCCAGTACAGTGAGTGTGTTGTGTGTGTGTGTGTGTGTGTGTGTGTGTGTGTGTGTGTGTTTGCAGTGTGTGTGTGTGTGTGTGTTCCAGTACAGTGTGTGTGTGTGTGTGTGTGTGTGTGTGTGTGTGTGTGTGTGTGTGTGTGTGTGTGTGTTCCAGTACAGAGTGTGTGTTCCAGTAGTGTGTGTGTGTGTGTATGTGTGTGTGTGTTCAGTTGTCACACATACACAAACATACACAAGGCCATGTCACACACACGCACACACACACACACCACACACACGCACACAAAGGTCATGTCACACACACACAAAAAATCATGTCTCAAACACACAATGTGTACAGTGTGTGTGTGTGTGTGTGTGTGTGTGTGTGTGTGTGTGTTCCAGTACAGAATGTGTGTTCCAGTAGTGTGTGTGTGTATGTGTGTGTGTTCCAGTACAGTGTGTATGTGTTTGTATGTGTTCCGGTACAGTGTGTGTGTGTGTGTGTGGTGTGTGTGTGGTGTGTGTGGGTTTTTTTTGGGTTCCAGTGTGTGTGTGTGTTCAGTGTGTGTGTGTGTGTATGTGTGTGTGTTCCAGTACAGTGTGTATGTGTTTGTATGTGTTCCGGTACAGTGTGTGTGTGTGTGTGTGTGTGTGTGTGGCGTGTGTTCCAGTAGTGTGTGTGTGTTTAGTACAGAGTCATGTCTGTTACAAATGTTTCATGTGTGTGTGTGTGTGTGTGTGTGTGTGTGTGTGTTCCAGTACAGAATGTGTGTTCCAGTAGTGTGTGTGTGTATGTGTGTGTGTTCCAGTACAGTGTGTATGTGTTTGTATGTGTCAGTGGGTGTGTGTGTGTGTGTGTGTGTGTGTGTGTGTGTGTGTGTTCCAGTACAGTGTGTGTGTGTTTTAGTACAGAGTTTGTGTGTTCCAGTACAGTGTGTGTGTTCCAGTACAGTGTGTGTGTGTGTGTGTGTGTGTCCAGTACAGTGTGTGTGTGTGTGTGTGTGTGTGTGTGTGTGTGTTTTAGTGTGTGTGTGTGTGTGTTCCAGTACAGTTTGTGTGTGTGTGTGTTCCAGTTACAGTGATTGTGTGTGTGTGTGTTCCAGTACAGTGTGTGTGTGTGTTCCAGTACAGTGTGTGTGTGTTTTCCAGTACTGTGTGTGTGTGTGTGTGTGTTCCAGTACTGTGTGTGTGTGTGTTCCAGTACAGTGTGTTGTGTGTGTGTGTGTGTGTGTGTGTGTGTGTGTGCGCGTGTGTTCCAGTACAGACGTGTGGTGTGTATGTTGGTACAGTGTGTGTGTGTGTGTGTGTGTTCCAGTAGTGTGTGTGTGTGTTCCAGTACAGAGTGTGTGTGTCATTCCAGTATACCCAGTGTGTGGTGTGTGTTCCAGTACACGTGTTTGGTGTCACACACCACTACACACGTTAAACACACCACACAAGTGTGTCACACACAAAAGTGTCATGTCACACAGTACACGTAGGGAGTGTATGCGTTCATATACACACACACATGCACGGGTGTGTGTGTGTGTGTGTGTGTGTGTGTGTGTATGTATGTTTGTATTCAGCACACTGTGTGTGTGTGTGTGTGTGTGTGTGTGTGTGTGTGTGTGTGTGTGTGTGTGTGTGTGTGTGTTTAGTACACTGTATGACGTGTGTGTTGTGTTCATGTACACAAGTAATTATATATATACACACATACACAACACATTGTGTGTGTATGTGTGTGTGTGTTCAGCACACTGTGTAGGTGTGTTTGTGTCTCTGGGGAGTCCGAAGCCTCTGGCTTTCAGAGTCCCAGCTCTTGTGCTGCTGTTGGTTCTTCCTCCTGGACGGAGGTGTGCCCTGATTCCTGATGCGCCTCCCCTCCTCCCGCCTCCCCCGCACTCTCTCTTTGAGCAACTCTTGAATTAATTCCATTGCAGAGGTGAGCCGAGTTTTCCGGATGAAATGTGTCAGGCAGCGGAGCACTCAGGGTTCAGTATGTAATGAAATAACAAAACAAACCGGCCACTTTGCTTTTAGAATAAAAAACTGAACAAGTGCTCCACCAGTGCCAGCGTTATTTCTACCTGCTGTATCAATTCTGCAGAGACTGAAGCACAGAGCAAGGGGAGCAGCTCAGCTACTGTGGAATTTGTGTGTGTGTGTGTGTGTGTGTGTGTGTGATTGTGTGATTGTGAGTGTGTGTGATTGTGGAATTGTGAGAGTGTGTGTGATTGTGGGATTTAGAGTGTGTGTGATTGTGGGATTGTGAGTGTGTGAGTGTGTGTGGGATTGTGGGATTGTGTAAATTGGAGTATGTGTGATTGTGGGAATGTGAGTGTGTGATTTGGAGTGTGTGTGATTGTGGGATGGTGAGTGTGTGTGTGATTGTGGGCTGTGGGCTTTAGAGTGGGTGGGATTGTGGGATTGTAAGTGTGTGCAGGATTGTGTAATTTGGAGTGTGTGTGATGGTGTGATTGTGTGATATGGAGTGTGTTTGAATTGTAGACTGTGTGATTGTGTGTTTCTGTGCTCTGCGATTTTTGCTACAAACTCTGGGAAAATGAATAACATAGTTTCCATGGAAACAAAATAAACAGAAATAATTTCAACTGGTAATCTAGAGAGAGAGAGAGAGAGACAGAGAGAGAGAGAGAGAGAGAGAGAGAGAGACAGAGACTTTTTGACTTTTTATTTAAACAGTCCAAATACAATCCATTAAAATTCAAAAAAGGTAAAACACAACTAAGATTCCTACTGCCTCAGCAGAAATAAAAAAAATCATGTTCTCCTTAAAAACAGATTTTAAACAGAATAAAAGGATCATAAAAAAATCAATAAAAAACAGTGTTTTCTTTCTGTTAAAAACAGATTAAAGCCAAAATTAATAAAAACACTGTAAAACAAACAAAAAATAAATAAAAATAACAATAAAATTAGAACAAAAACTGGAGCTCCCACTCCTCACTCACATCACACAAGGCGTCTCTCACATACCACCTCTCCTGGAAGTCCTCCAGGTTATTATTTAGTTTAAAAACTTCAAAGTCCACTCTTATTCGGCTGACCACCAACACCCTGAACCGCAGCACGGCATCAGTCAGCCCGGTCCCAGAAACTTGTTCTTTCTGGACTTTAAAATGGCTAATTTTGCCTGACACATTACAAAATTAATTAAAACACACCTGTTTCTCTTTTTAAAACTGTAGGGATCCCCAAAGATAAAAAGCTGTTTATTGAACTCCTCACCCAGGCCTTGCAGGAGCTCCTGTAAGAGATGGAAGAGTGGTCCTAGCCTAACACACTCGCTGTACATGTGGAACACTGTCTCCTCTGCAGAGCAGAAACAGCACTCTGAGCTATTACTGGAATCACCTCTGTGGAGAAACCTGCCGGTGGACACAATACAGTGCAGGATCCTCCACTGCAGGTCCCCCGCTCTCTAAGTGAGAGGCAGTTTATACAGAACCCTCCATACTGGCCTGTGCCCCCCCTCTACCTCCAGATATGCCCTCCACCTTGAATCTTCCAACCCCCTCAACTGGTGAAAATGTGACATCTTCACACACAACTGGTAGATTTTCTTACTCCCTGTTGTGTGAAGAGTTAAGTCTTTAACTGTGTTAACGTTGAGTAGCATTCCCTCATTCCCTCCACCCCCCTCTCCTTCACCTACTGCTGGACACACCATCAACCCTGGAAAGATGAAGTCTTGTCTCTGCTCTGTGCCACTGGACATCTCCTCCCTCAAAGCCTCCCAGAGCTCAGGGGAGAGAGAGCTTCTCAGCTCACTAACCATTTTTTCTGCCAGCCTCTCAGAGTGCCAGCCCAGCCGCCCGGCCAGCTGTGTAGCAGTCAACCAGCAGGAGAGGTCAAGGTTGATCGAATGTCTCAGCCTGGTCACTCCTGCCCTCACAGAACCGGCACAGAGCATCATTGACTGAAAGAAATGCACAGGGAAGAGCGGATTGAAGAATAGTGGTTCCTCCAACAGGACCCTGCCTGCACAGACCCCTCATCTCTCTCCATCCTCACTGCCCTCCAGGCATCTAAAATGCTCAAGTAAAAACAAGGGAGACCTATTTTAGCTAATCAAGTACTATCAATTAAAAACAGGTGTTTGCCTATCCCTAGCACCCCTACTCTGCTGAGAAAAAAACAAGCCAGCCTATTCCAAAGAGCCTCCTCCCCAGCGTACAGGAGCCTCTGAACCGCCTGCAGTCTGAAGGCTGCTACCCTGCTGGCAATGCTGACCAGCCCCTGCCCCCTTTCATCAGTGGGGAGATACAGGACTGCTGGCCGCAACCAATGTCTCCCTCTCCAGAAGAACTCCAGCAGTATTCTCTGGATCTCTTGCACCATACCGCGGGGAGGGTCCAGACACACCAGCCTGTGCCACAGCATGGAGGCCACCAGATTATTAATCACCAGGACCCTTCCCCTAAAGGACAGCTGGGTCAGCAGTCCCCTCCATCTCTGCAGCCGCCCCCTCACCCTGTGCGCCTCGGGCAGGACAGGGGGTGTGCAATCATGCCACTGTCACTTTGCCACATGTCACTTTGCCCAGTTAACTTTTGCCGTAGATGCTCTCTGTAATTGTAGTGCCTCGATGTCTCCGTCACTGCACACAAACACATTCACATCATCTGCATATGCAGACACCTTCACTATGACAGGGGAGGGTGAGGAGGGCACTGCCCAGCCAACCAGCCTACCCCTCAGCAGGTGCAGAAGGGGTTCTATGGCCAGTGAATAAAGCATTCCAGACAGGGAGCAGCCCTGCCTAATACCCCTGAACACTGGGAAAGGTTGACTCAGCCCATTGTTGATATTTAAAATGCTAAAAACATTTAAGTATAAAAGCTGAATGTAAGAGATAAAAACAGGGCCAAACCCTAAGGCTAGTAGGGTTCTAAAAAGGTATGTGTGGTCGACCCTGTCAAACGCCTTCAGCCCAACATTCAAATTACATGTATTAGCCATTGATAAAAAGTCTTGAATTAAAAACAAATTATCAAAAATGGAGTGTCCAGGTATACAGTAGGTTTGGTCCATGTGAATTACAGCTCCTATACATGTTTTTAATCTATTGGCCAAACATTTTGAAATTATTTTAAAATCAGAACATAAAAGCGAAACAGGTCTCCAGTTTTTTAACAAACACAGGTCTCCTTTCTTGGGCAGCAGTGTGATTACTGCCCTTCTGCAACTGAGGGGCAGTTCTTTATCCCGGAGGCTCTCTCCCAACATCTGCAAAAAGTCCTCTCCAATCACAGTCCAGAATTTTTAAAAAAATTCAGCGGGCAGTCCGTCAATGCCAGGAGCTTTTCTGTTTGAAGGCTGTGTAACAGCAGTGGTCAGCTCCTGATATGTTAGTGGCTTATCTAATTGATGTTGTTCTTCTTCGCTAAGGGTGGGTAAATCCTGAAGCAGCAGCTCCATATCCTGTTGGTCACATGGCTCTTTACTGAATAATTCAGTATAAAATTTACTGCTTCCCTGCTAATCTCCTCCCGGCTGTACTGCTCCCTGCCGCAAGGTATCCGGATGCAATGCATCTGCCGGGTGTCTGCTCTCCTCCTTTCCAAGCCAAAAAAGAAACTGGAGGGGGTGTCCATGTCTTTCAGTTCCATGAAACGAGAGCGCACCAGCACCCCCTTCACTCTCTCCTTCAGCAGGCTGCCCAGCATGTGCTTCTGCTCCCTCGGGGTTTTCAGGGTCTGCTCCTGGTGGTCTGTGTCCAGGCTGCTCTCTAACTGGAGAATTTTAAGCTCCAACTCTTTCATTGCTGTGCTCAGTGACCCAGTTGAATTGAGTGTGTATTGCTGGCAAAAGATTTTAATCTATGTTATGCCAATGTCCCACCACTGCCTCATATTTTTATAGAGTGTTTTTTCTTTTTTCCATATGTTCCAAAATTGCTTGAATTGCTTTACAAAAACTGTGTCCTGTAATAACTTTACATTAAAATGCCAGTAGGAGGTGCTGTGAGAGTCAGTGGTAGGTATTACTGTAACTAACAGGCAGTGGTGGTCAGAAAAGGCTACTGGGAATGATGTTGGCTTTAATGAATTTATTCAAATGAGTATGTGACGTGTAGAAGCGGTCTAACTTTGCTCTATATATTTGTTGTGAGCGACAATGAGCCCAGGTGTATTGCCTTGCATTAGGGTGCAGACACCTCCAGACATCAACCAGGCCACTGAACTGAAAAACTGCAGCTAATTCACTGGAGGATTGGGGATTGGGCTCCTCATTGTTTCTATCCATAGTAAAATCAACAGTGCAGTTAAAATCTCCTCCCACTACCACCACATCATCATTATCAACACTTGAAAGAGCTTGCTTTAGTTTGGTAAAAATTAAAATATGTTCCCTCCCCTTATTTGGTGCATAAATATTAATAAAACCAAATACAGTGCCACCCAACCTTGCTCTCACTTTTAATAACCTCCTCTTTATAATCTCTTCAATATCTAAAATTGTTGCTCCTAGGCTGGGCTTAAATAAAATTGCCACTCCTGCACTAGTGCTTGAACCATGGCTCAGTACACATGGCCCCTTCCATTCTGCCAGCCACGCTGCCTCATTCTCACTGTCTGAGTGCGTCTCCTGCAGCAGGGCTACCCTCGCCCGCTTCTGCTCTAAAAACTCACACAGCTGCACTCTTTTAAAAGACTGTCTGCAGCCATTCATGTTAAAAGAAATAAAAATGCACTTTTACATAGCGGCTAAAAATAATAAAACTGACAGAGTAAAACAAGCAACAATAAAAAAATTCTTAAAAGAAATATCCATTAAAAATATTATTATTTGGCAACATTAGCGATCTTTTTATTAATTATTTGAACATATTTTTTAAGGCGGTACCTTTTTTGCTGGTTAAATTCCTCTAATGTTGCCTTTCGTGTGACGATGTGTGCTGAGTGGAGGAACAATCTCAGATCTGGGAAGAAGTTTTCAATTTCAACCCCTCTTTTCCCTTTTGTATTTTCCATGAATTGTTTAAATTCATCCAGGTTATACATTTTTTCCCCCCTGTTAACGGGTTGGCTATCGGGAATGTCAGAGATAAGCGAGGAGTCAGAGAGCTCCCCCTCCATTTCCTCTCCTCCGTCCTTGCTGTCTGCTCTGCCATCCACGACTGTCCATTCCTCCGCAGCTCTCTCCACCTCCACCTCCCCGCTCTCCTCTTCTCCTCCCAGCACAGCCACAGCCATCACCACTGCTTCTGCCTCTGTCTGCGCTTTCTGGGGTTCAGAGAGAGAAGAGCAGCACAGCGCTGGGTTTGGAGCCCATCACCGTGCCGCTCCTCTCTCCCTCCATATCAGGAGGGACAGACATCCCTGCCTGAGACGGCAGGCTCCCCTCCAACACAGACCCGGGGGTCTGCTCCATTACCCATTTGCTGTTAGGCAGATCTGCAGGTTCTTTATTTCTCACTTTTTTTTTTTTTTTTTTTAGTTACCATGACATATGACTTGTCATTCTCAGTAACTTCTTTTTTTGAAGGACCTTGGCTGAGTCTCTTCAGCCTCGACTCAGCTGTCGGCGGCTCCATTTGATTTCGTGGCTCCTTGGTCTCTGCAGACTCCGGCTGCCGCTCACCCTCAACATCCCCAGCCTAATCCCTGTCATCAGTAAGAACATAAGAAAATAAGAAAGTTTACAAACGAGAGGAGGCCATTCGGCCCATCTTGCTCGTTTGGTTGTTAGTAGCTTATTGATCCCAAAATCTCATCAAGCAGCTTCTTGAAGGATCCCAGGGTGTCAGCTTCAACAACATTACTGGGGAGTTGATTCCAGACCCTCACAATTCTCTGTGTAAAAAAGTGCCTCCTATTTTCTGTTCTGAATGCCCCTTTTTCTAAACTCCATTTGTGATCCCTGGTCCTTGCTTCTTTTTTCAGGCTGAAAAAGTCCCTTGGGTCGACACTGTCAATACCTTTTAGAATTTTGAATGCTTGAATTAGGTCGCCACGTAGTCTTCTTTGTTCAAGACTAAACAAATTCAATTCTTTTAGCCTGTCTGCATATGACATGCCTTTTAAGCCCGGAATAATTCTGGTCGCTCTTCTTTGCACTCTTTCTAGAGCAGCAATATCTTTTTTATAGCGAGGTGACCAGAACTGAACACAATATTCAAGATGAGGTCTTACTAGTGCATTGTACAGTTTTAACATTACTTCCCTTGATTTAAATTCAACACTTTTCACAATGTATCCGAGCATCTTGTTAGCCTTTTTTATAGCTTCCCCACATTGTCTAGATGAAGACATTTCTGAGTCAACAAAAACTCCCTAGGTCTTTTTCATAGATTCCTTCTCCAATTTCAATATCTCCCATATGATATTAATAATGCACATTTTTATTTCCTGCGTGCAGTACCTTACACTTTTCTCTATTAAATGTCATTTGCCATGTGTCTGCCCAGTTCTGAATCTTGTCTAGATCATTTTGAATGACCTTTGCTGCTGCAACAGTGTTTGCCACTCCTCCTACTTTTGTGTCGTCTGCAAATTTAACAAGTTTGCTTACTATACCAGAATCTAAATCATTAATGTAGATTAGGAATAGCAGAGGACCTAATACTGATCCCTGTGGTACACCGCTGGTTACCACACTCCATTCTGAGGTTTTTCCTCTAATCAGTACTTTCTGTTTTCTACATGTTAACCACTCCCTAATCCATGTACATGTGTTTCCTTGAATCCCAACTGCGTTCAGTTTGAGAATTAATCTTTTGTGCGGGACTTTGTCAAAAGCTTTCTGGAAATCTAAATAAACCATGTCATATGCTTTGCAATTATCCATTATCGATGTTGCATCCTCAAAAAAATCAAGCAAGTTAGTTAGACACGATCTCCCTTTCCTAAAACCATGTTGACTGTCTCCCAGTACCCTGTTACCATATAGGTAATTTTCCATTTTGGATCTTATTATAGTTTCCATAAGTTTGCATATAATAGAAGTCAGGCTTACTGGTCTGTAGTTACCTGGTTCAGTTTTGTTTCCCTTTTTGTGGATCGGTATTACGTTTGCAATTTTCCAGTCTGTCGGTACCACCCCTGTGTCAAGAGACTGCTGCATGATCTTGGTTAGCGGTTTGTAAATTACTTCTTTCATTTCTTTGAGTACTACTGGGAGGATCTCATCCGGCCCAGGGGATTTGTTTATTTTAAGAGCTCCTAGTCCCTTTAACACTTCTGCCTCAGTTATGCTAAAGTTATTTAAAACTGGATAGGAACTGGATGACATGTGGGGCATGTTGTCAGTATCTTCCTTTGTAAAAACTTGTGAAAAGTAATCATTTAACATATTTGCTATTTTTTTTTTCTTCCTCTACGATTTTGCCATTTGTATCTCTTAAACATTTAATCTCCTCTTTGAATGTTCTCTTGCTGTTGTAATATTGGAAAAACATTTTGGAATTGGTTTTAGCTCCCTTAGCAATGTTCATTTCTATTTCTCTCTTGGCCTTTCTAACTTCCTTTTTGACTTGCGTTTGCAGTTCTGTGTACTCTTTCTGCGTACTTTCTTTTTGGTCCTTTTTTAATGCTCTGTAAAGTGCCTTTTTTCGCTGAATATTTTTTTTAATTGATCTATTAAACCATTTTGGCAATTTAGTTTTACATTTAGATTTGTCTACTTTAGGGATATAATTGTTTTGCGCCTCTAGTACTACATTTTTGAAGAACAACCATCCTTCTTCTGTGGGTGTTTTCTCTATTTTACTCCAATCTACTTCTGTTAGTCTCTGTTTCATACCTTCATAGTTTGCTTTTCTAAAATTGTAAACCTTAGCTTTAGTCTTTACTTTTGGGGATTTAAAAAACACTTCAAATGAGACCATGTTGTGGTCTGAGTTTGCCAGTGGTTCTCTGACCTCTGTTTTAGTTATTCTATCTTCATTATTTGAAAAGACTAAATCAAGGCATGCCTCCCCTCTAGTCGGTGCCTTGACAAATTGTGTTAGGAAGCAGTCATTTGTCATTTCCACCATTTCTATTTCATCCTTCGCGCTACCCACCGGGTTTTCCCATTTTATTTGGGGGAAGTTGAAATCCCCCATTAGTATGGCTTCTCCTTTGCTACACACATTTCTAATGTCATTGTATAACAGATTATTGTGCTCACCGTCTGAATCTGGCGGTCTATAGCATGCTCCTATTATTATGCCTTTTGAATTTTTGTCTGTTATTCTGACCCATATTGATTCGGTTTTATTTTCTTTGTCCAGGTTTAACACCTGGGCTTCAAGACTGTTTCTTATGTATAGCGCTACCCCTCCTCCTCTTCTGTCCTGCCTGTCTTTCCTATACAGTGTATACCCACAAATATTATATTCGTCCCCATCACTCTCAGATAACCACGTTTCTGTAACACCTATCACATCATAGTTACCTGTTAGTGCAGTAGCTTCAAGTTCTAGAATTTTGTTTCTGATACTTCTAGCATTTAGATAAATACATTTAATGGTTGTCTTACCTGAGTTGTTGTTCTTGTTTTGATGCGGTCTCCCTTCTGTTTTTTTTGTTGATTTCTCCCCCCTTCCTTTCTAGTTTAAATGCTTCCGAACCTGCTCGAGGATCTTTTCTCCAAGTAGACTAGTTCCCTTGTTATTTAAATGCAGTCCATCCCGTCTATACAGATAGTCCTCGTTGTAGAATGTGGTCCAATGATCAAGATAGGTGAAGCCTTCCCGTGTGCACCACGTCTTCAGCCATGCGTTTTGATTAATTATTTCCAGCTGTCCATATGGTCCTTTGCAAGGTGCGGGTAGTATACCAGAAAATACCACAGTTTTGGTTTTCTCTTTTAATTTCCTTCCTAGCTCTCTGAATTTGTTTTGCAGGGATTTTGGTCTGTCTCTTCCAATGTTGTTTGTACCGATGTGGACGACTACTACCGGGTCGTCTCCTGTTCGTTCTAGGAGCCTGTCCACGTTCTCAGTGATGTGCTTGACCGAGGCTCCCGGAAGGCAGCACACTGT
Organism: Polyodon spathula; assembly: GCF_017654505.1. Classification (NCBI taxonomy): domain Eukaryota; kingdom Metazoa; phylum Chordata; class Actinopteri; order Acipenseriformes; family Polyodontidae; genus Polyodon; species Polyodon spathula. Next base: position 25,410,618 of record NC_054557.1, on the reverse strand, counting down.
TGTAGTAAGGGGGTCCAAACTGCGAATTGAACTTGCTGTGTTTCTCAATATGGAGTCCCCAACAATCATGACCTCCCTTCTTTTTGCTGTCTGGTCACCACTGTCAATAGGGTCCTGGATGTTGTTCCTTTCATTCTCTTGTTGTTGGTTCTGCTCATCAAAATTCTGAAGTGACTCAAATCTGTTGGTTGTTTTGATTTCTGGTGGTTGTGTTTGACGAAGTTTCTTTTTTTCCCTGCTTCTGCCTACCTGAACCGAGCTGTTTTGACCTTCTATCTCCCTGGTGGCTTTCAGTCTGTTAGGGGTGATGCAGACTTCCATGAATTGTGGGTGTGCCAGTTCCTCAAGATCCTGTTGCTGTCTCACTTCTTCCAGCTCCATTTCTAGCATACTTACTAGTTTATGCAAATCTTGGATCGCGCGGCACTTTACGCACACTTGGTTTAGCTCCGCTGGGTTTTCTCGGATTTTCCACATCAAGCAGGTGTCACAGATTACTGGCTTGAAGACCATGTTGAGGTTTTTTTTTTTTTAAGTTTAGTTTCTTCTGCAGCTGTCAACCTGCTTTCAAACTGCTTCGAAACTGCTCTGTACTTTTCCACGCCTGTACTTCTCCCACTCGCTGTCGCTTCCACTCGCTGTCGCTGGGAAGACTGCCTCGTTTAACTGCGTTGTTCTGCTGTGCTGTTGGCTCCTCCCCTCGCCCGTGTCTCAAAACGGCGCTGAATTTGAATCAGCTGCTCCGAGTTTCAGCTTGTTTGTTATCAGAAAAACACACGCGGCTGTTTGGCGAGCTGCTGCTGTGTTTCCCCAATGTCCTGTTTTTTCTGATTAAAGCAATTCAAGATGCAATTTCTCCTTTCTGCTTCGAAACTGCTCTGTACTTTTCCACTCCTTTACTTCTCCCACTCGCTGTCGCTGGGAAGACTGCCTCGTTTAACTGCGTTGTTCTGCACCCAGTTTTTTTTCGAGCAGGCTTTCCTTTGGTGTCCCTGTTCCCTACAGTTAAAGCACCGTATTGTGTCTGAGCTGACAAACACAACACAGCCCATACCCTCCACACTGAAGCTCCAAGCGACATCAATCACCTGCCCCGGGTTATTCAGCAGTATAAACGCCTGTCTCCGAAAACAGGACGTGCTTAACATTGGCATTTTTACAACCCTAATGGAATGTTTTTAATTGGGGACACCAGCTTGCCATACCGGAGAAGTTCATTGTCCAAGATCTCATTTTTTAAAAACGGCGGCACGTTAGACATAATAACCTTGGTAACAGGGGTTACTAAGGGGGACACTCACTGAAAATCCTTCCTCCACCAGTTGATTGACCAGCGATACCTCTTTTAAAAAGATAACAAATATCTTATTCATGCGGGAAGCCGACACTATGTTTTCATAGCCGACTACCTCTGCTACTGCCAGCAAGCACTCCTCCACCGAGACGACGGTATCTGGCAAGCAGCTAACCCGGTGTCGGCGGCTGAGAGCCCCCAGCCCTCCAGAGTGAGATCCCATAACGGAATCTACACACACACACACACACACACACACACACACACACACACACACACACACACAACACTACTCAGTAAGCAGTAAAATGCAAACCAAAACAAACGAAACAAAGATATATAAGCAAACTAAACGATTAACAAATAATTATAGTATATTGCAAAAAATGGTAGCAAAAAAACACCCTCCTACCGCACCAGCTTTCAAACGCTACCACCTCCCTCCAAGCTCTTCCCACAATCCCACAAACCTCAGAGAGAGAGAGAGAGAGAGAGAGAGAGAGAGAGAGAGAGAGAGGGGAGTGGAGTGGAGAAGAGATAACCCTCTCTTCAATTCAGCCTCTCATCCCTGCTTCTCTTTTCTTCTCAAGAGGTCTGGGTTCCCAAGTGCAATAAGTATGTGAGCTACCCAGCATTCAGACAGACACCCCACCTCCCTCTCCGGCTCTCTCCCTCCCTCAGTTTCCCTCTCCTACTCTCTCCCTTCCTCTCTCTCCCTCTCCCCTCTCTCACCTCCCTCCCTCTCCCCTCTCCCTCCCTCTCCGTCTCTCACTCCCTCACCCTTGCTCTCCCCTCTCTCTCCCTCTCCAGCTCTCTCCCTCACCCTCCCTCTCACCTCTCTCTCCCTCACTGACTCTCTCCCTCACCATCCTTCTCCCCTTTTTCCTCTCCCACTCTACCCACTCCCACCCTACCCTCTGTACCTCCCTCTCTGTTTCTCTGTCATGTGACGCAGAGAAGGTGCTGATTGGACAAGAGCTGTATTTTAACAAGGTTCATTACAATCAGAGAGGGGAGGGAGAGATGTGGAGAGATATAGGGAGGGAAGGAAAGAGGGAAGTGGAAATAAAGGGAGAGTGAGAAGGATAGGGAGCAAGGACACGAGAGAATGGGAAAGAGTGCTTCTGTGTGATTATGTAAACATGTGCGGGGGTGAGAGGAGTGTATTTATAGAATCTGTAATAAAGGGTTTAGAATTAGAGAGAGAGAGAGAGAGAGAGAGACACTTTGACTTTTAAGATCCTTTATTTAAATATTTCAAATAAAATCCATTAAAATTCAAAAAAAGGTAAAACACAATAAAAGTCCCAAAATACATCATGTTCTCCTTAAAAACAGATTTTAAACAAAATAAAAGGATCATAAAAAAATCAATAAAAAACAGTATTTTTCCCCTGTTAAAAACAGATTATAGCCAAAATAAAAACACTGTAAAAAAAAATTAAATTAAAATTTGAACAAAAACTGGAGTTCCCCCTCCTCACTCAAATCACACAAGGCGTCTCCCACACACCACCTCTCCTGAAAGTCCTACAGGTTACTGACCAGTTTAATATACTCAAACTCTACTCTGATCTGGCTGACCATGAGCACCCTGAACTGAACCACTAAACTGGTCAGTCCAGAACCAGAGAGTTGATTTTTCCTTGCTTTAATATGGCAAATTTTGCCTGTCTAATTAAAAAATTAATAAGAACACATCTGTTTTTCATTTTAAAACTGTACAGAACCCCAAAAATAAAAAAAAGCTCCTTATTAAAAACAACCCCTAAATTACTCAGGATTCCCTGCAGTAAATTAAAAAGTGGTCACAGCCTCTCACACTCACTGTAGGCATGAAAGACAGTTTCCTCTGCTGGGCAAAAAGCGCACTGCTCACTAATACTGGGGTTCACTCTATGAAGAAACCTGCCTGTGGACACAACGCAGTGTAGAATCTTCCACTGCAGGTCCCCCACTCTCTTAGCGAGGGGCGGCTTGTACAGCACCCTCCACACTGGCCTGTGCCCCTCCTCTACAGATAAGTAAGCTCTCCATTTGGAGTCTACCAGACCCTTTAGCCTACTATACTCTGGCTTTAACACACAGTTTGTATATATGTTTGCTATTTATTGTGTGAAAGAGAATTTCCTCCACATTCTGCAATTTAAGCAAAGTCCCTCCATTCTGTCCACCCCCCTCTCCTTCCTCACCTACTGCTGGTGACACAATCATCCCTGGAAATAAGGAAAGCTGTCTCTGCTCTGTGCCTCTAGACAGCTCCTCCCTCAAGACTGCCTTGAGCCACGGGGAGAGGCAACCCCTCAACTCACCCATTAGTCTTTCTACAAGCCTCTCTGAGTGCCAGCCTAGCTGTGCAGTTAGCTGGGAGGTAGTTAGCCAGCAGGAGAGCTCAAGGTTTAACAGGTGGACCATTCTGGTTACACCTGCTTTTAAAAAACTGGCACAGAGCGTCATTGACTGGAGGAACTTAACTGGAAAGAGTGGATTAAAAAATAGGGGCTCCTCAAACAGGTCCTGCCCTGTCAATGACTCCATATCCCTTTCCACCCTCACCAACTGCCAAGCATTTAAAATATTTTGATCAAAAGGAGGAAGTACTGCTTTACAAAAACTGGTGTTCTCAATTAAAAACAGGTGTTTTCCTAACCCCAGACCCAATTCTATTGAGAAGAAAACAGGCCAGCCTCTTCCAATGAGCCTCCTCCTCATTGTACAGGAATCTCTGAACCTCCTGCAGTCAGAAGGCTGCCACCCTGCTGAAAATGCTGACTAGCCCCTGCCCCCCCTCATCACTAGGGAGGTAGAGGACTGCCGGCCTCAAACTGTATCTCCCGCTCCAAAAGAACTCCAGCAACACTCTCTGGATCTCCTTCACCAGGCCCTGGGGTGGGTCCAGGCATACCAGCTTGTGCCACATGCTAGAGGCCACCAGATTATTAATAACAAGCACCCGGTCCTTGAAGGACAGTTGGGCCAGCAGTCCCTTCCATCTCTGCAGTCACCCCCTCACCCTGTCCAACAAACCCTCACAGTTCTTCATCATGTAGTTCTCTATTCCGAGGTGCACCCCTAGCACTTTAATGCCTGTTCTGTTCCATTCCAGCCCCTCAGGCAGGACAGGAGGGGTGCCCTCATCCCAGCTGCCTGACAGGAAGGTGTCACATTTTGCCCAGTTTACTCTGGCAGAAGATGCTCTCTGGAACTCATTTAGAGTCTGCTGCAGTGCTTGGACATCTGCATCCCCACTCACAAACACAGTCACATCATCTGCATAGGCAGACACCTTCACTGTAGCAGAGGAGGGTGTGGAGGGCGAGGAGGGCACTGTCCATCCAGCAAACCTGACCCTCAGCTGGCGCAGCAGGGGCTCTATAACCAGCGAATACAGCAAACCAGACAGGGCGCAGCTCTGCCTTATACTCCTGCACACTGGGAAGGGCTGACTCAGCCCATTGTTGATCTTTAAAATACTAAAAATGTTGGAATATAAAAGCCGAATATAAGAAATAAAACCAGGACCGAACCCGAAGGCTTCCAGTGTATGAAAGAGGTAGGTGTGGTCGACTCTATCGAAAGCCTTCTCTTGATCCAGGGAGACCATTCCTACATTAAAATCACAAATATCATTTATAGTTAAAAAATCTCTAATAAAAAACAAGTTATCAAAAATAGAGCGACCCGGTATACAATATGTTTGGTCCATATGTACCACAGTTCCAATAACTATTTTCAATCTATTAGCGATTGTTTTTGATAAAATATTTAAATCAGAACATAAAAGTGACACAGGTCTCCAATTCTTTAGCTGGCAAAGGTCTCCCTTCTTGGGCAGCAGTGTAACCACTGCCCTATGGCAACTAAGAGGCAGTTCCTTGTGGCTGAGGCTCTCTCTCAGAACCTGGAGCAAATCCTCCCCCGTTATATCCCAGAAAATATTATAAAATTCTGCTGGCAGTCCATCGATCCCGAGAACCTTTCCGCTGGGAGCTGCTTGACAGCGGCGGTCATCTCCTGTTGGGTTAGCGGTGCGTCCAGCTGAATCTGCTCTTCCTCACTGAGGCTGGGTAACCCCTGGAGCAGCCTCTCAGTGTCGTTTAGGTTGCACAGTTCTTTATTATAAAGTTCCTTGTAAAAATGCACCGCCTCTCTGCTGATTTCCTCCTGGGGTGTGCAGTTCTTTCCCACCAGGAGTCCTGATACAGCACAGCTGTCTATTGTCCGCTCTCTTCCTTTTCAGGTTGAAGAAGAAACTGGTGGGGGCATCCATGTCTCTCAACTCCATGAATCTGGAACGCACAATCGTCCCCTTCACCCTTTCCTTCAGCAAGCTCCCCAGCGCGATTTTCTGCTCTTTTAGGTTCTCCAGGGTCTGTTCTTTAAATTCTGAATTTAAACTTTCCTCTAGGAGGAGGATTTTTGACTCCAGTTCTCTCACGGCTGTGTTCAGTGACCTGGTTGCATTTATAGTATATTGTTGACAAAAACATTTTATTTGTATTTTGCCAATGTCCCACCACTGTCTTAAATCTTTATATTGTGCTTTTTCTTTTTTCCAAATTATCCAATAAAGTTTGAATTGTTGCTTGAATTTTACATCTTGTAGTAATTTTACATTGAAATGCCAGTAAGATGTTCTGTGGGGTTCTGATTAATAGACAGTGGTGGTCAGAGAGACTACTGGGGATGATTCTTGCTTTGATTAATTTAAATCATTTTTAGAAGTATAAAACTGGTCTAGTCTCGCTCTATATACACAGTTTGTGTGATATTGAGACCAGGTGTATTGTCTTAAACTGGGGTGCAGGCATCTCCATATGTCAACCAGGTCACTGGACTCTAACATTGCAGCCAACTCTCTGGAGGACTGAGGGTGTGGTTCATCATTATTTCTATCAATATTAAAATTAACAGTACAATTAAAATCTCCTCCTAGTACCACCACATCTTTATTATTAATATTAAAAAGAGCTTGCTTTAATTTTTCAAAAAATAAAATTCATTCTCCCCCTTCTAGTGGGGGCATAAATATTAATAAAAACATACACTGTAGTGCCCAGCCTAGCTCTTACTTTTAAAATCCTCCCTTTCTCGATTTCTTCCATATCTAATAAAACTGCCCCTAGGCTGGATTTAAAAAGCACGGCTACACCTGCACTAGTACTAACGCCGTGACTCATCACGCACAGCCCCTTCCACTCCGCTCGCCACGCCTCTTCATTCTCCTGATCAGAGTGCGTTTCCTGCAGAAACACCACCCCCGCCTGCATCTGTTCTAAAAACCCTACTAGCTGTGCCCTCTTTAAAGACTGTCTACAGCCATTTAGATTAAAAGAAACAAAAACGCACTTTTCCATCATGGCTAAAAAAACTAACAGACTAAAACAAGTAATAAAAGAAGTTTCATAAAACACAGCCATTTTTAAACAAGAGATTTTGAACCACTTTTAAGATCCTTTTTAATTTTCTGAACAATTTTTTTTAATCTATAACGTTTTGGTTGATCAAATTCTTCTATTGTTGCTTTCCTTGTGATAATGTGAGCGAAGTGGAGAAATAACCTTAAATCAGGGAAAAAACTCTCTATTTCTACCCTTTTTCCTTTTGTTTCTGTCATAAAGTCATTTACCTGCTCAAGCATGTATAATTTTTTCGTACAGAAGGTTGGCTATCAGGGATGTCTGAGATAAGCGAAGAGTCAGAGTGCTCCCCCTCCATCTCTTCCGCGCTGTCCTCTCGCTCGCCCCTGAGAATCCACTTCTCCGCAGCTCCCTCCGACTCCTCGACACCGGTCTCTGCCACAGCCGTCACTGTTTCATGCGGCTGAGATTCAGCCAGCAGAGAGTCTTGCACCACGCCCGGCTCACCCTCCGCTGTGTTCTCTTCCTCCGCGTTGGGAGGGACTGACGTCCCGTTTGCAGCTCGCAGTCTCCCTGTCTGCACAGGTTCGGAGTTCTGCACTGGCTGCGCTCTGCCATCCGAACCCGTCAGTGACAGACTATGGCTGGGTCTCTTTGTGCGAGGCCGTGGTGTTGGTGGTTCTGCTTCGGTTTCCTTCGGTATCTGGAACGCCTCCTCCTCAATCAGCACGGGCTCGCTCTGCGGCTGCGATGCAGGAGCCGACTCTTCCTTCCACTCACCCCCCACACCCCCGACTTCCTCCCCTCCAGCATCACCCTGATCCTGCCCTGTCTCCGCTCTAGCTTCCCTTCTCGGGCAGGCTTTCCTCTGGTGTCCCTGTTCTCCACAGTAAAAACACCTCATTGTTTCGGAACTGACGAACACCACACAATTCGTCCCTTTAAAATTCCAGGCTACATTAATGACTTGATTTGGATCTTTTAGTAAGACAAACGCCTGCATTCTAAATGACATGATGTGCCTAACGCTGTTATTTTTGCAATCCAGCGGGATTCCCTTAATTGGGGACATAAGTTTACCAAAACGAGCTAAATTCTTTTCTAATGGCTGATTTTTTAAAAACGGGGGCACATTAGAAATAAAAACTTTCGTTACCGGGGTTACTAGAGGGGAAACCTGAACAAATTCACCTTTCACTGTAAATCCTTCCTCTACCAGCTTGTTTACCGGCGTCACCTCCACTAAAAATATTACCAACGCTTTATTCATTCTTGACTCTGACCTAATATTCTCAAACTTCACCACCTCTCCTACTGCCAGCAGACACTCCTCCACCGAAACGCCAGGGTCAGGCAGGCAACGGACCCTGTGTCGGCGGGTGAGAGCCCCCAGCCCTCCTGAATGAGACCCCATTACGGGATCTCCAAACACACACCCCTAATCTACGAACAAACAAACACACACCACTAACCTACGAACAAACACCCAAAAAAGAACAACTAAGTAACTATCAAAACAAACTAACTAAATAAATAAATAAATAAATAAATAAAGTTTTCAATTTCCCGGTCCTATCGCACTGGCGTTCCACCTCTCTGCAAGCCCTTCCCACAATCCTCCATGAGAGAGAGAGAGAGAGAGAGAGAGAGAGAGAGAGAGAGAAATAGTGAGGGAGAGAGGGGAAGGGAGAGGGAGGGAGAGGTGTGAGAGGAGAGGGATAGAAAGAGGAAGAGAGAGATGGAGAGAGATGGAGATCGAGGAGAGAGAGATGCACAGGCTGCCCTTGTGATATCATGGAGCAGGTACAACAGGGAGGAGGTCTCAATCCGGCTCCTCTGAGAGGAGAGGGGGAGGGATGACAGGGAGGGGTGTCCCAGGCTAGCAGCTGGAGAGGGGGAGGTGTGTCAGGGAGGGGTGTGTCAGGCTAGCAGGTGGAGAGGGGGAGGGGTGTCAGGGAGGGGTTTCAGGGAGTTGTGTCAGGGAGGGGTGTCCCAGGCTAGCCGGTAAAGAGGGGGAGGGGTGGCCTAGGCTAGCAGGAGGAGAGGGGGAGGAGTGTCAGGGAGGTGTGTTCCAGGCTAGCAGGAGGAGAGGGGTAGATGGGAGCATGTGGAACAGTACGTTTGGGTGGTGAGTCCTATATCAGTGGAACAGAGGCGTATCAGCTTCCTAATCAGCTCCACTCATGAAGTTTTTCCATCAATTGGGAAGGGAGAGCCTTGCACACCAGCTGCTATGAAGAGCATTCTTACAGCATGAGCAGGTGCTTGACATTCGCACACAAGTATCTGTGTAATAAGATGAACAGGGAAAACTGCGCACAGAGAACAGATTCCTCTGACAAGGACAGCAACCAACAGAAACGCTTATTAGAACTATGAGCCACCTGGTACACCTGGAGGCTACTAGAGATTGGAAAATACAGGCAAATGTTGGCCAGCTCAGCCACTGCCACTGCCTCTGCCTCTGCCTCTCCCTTCACCTCTGTCTTTGGCTTGCCCTCACCCTCTGCCACTGCCTCTCCCTTGCATCTGCCTCTCGCTCGACTCTGCCTTTGCCTCACCTCTCACTCTCCCTCTGCTTCTGCCTCTCTCCCCATGCCTCTGCCTCTCCCTCTCCCTCTCCCTCCACCTCTGCCTCTCTCTTGCCTCTGTCTCTGCCTCTCTCTTGCCTCTGTCTCTGCCTCTCTGTTTCCTCCACCTTTGCCTCTCTCATGCCTCTGCTTCTGCCTCTGGCTCTCCCTTTCACTCTCCCTACACCTCTGCCTAAAAAACTAAGTTTTCCTAAAGCATTTAAATAACAAACATCAACACAACTCCTCAATACAAGCAGATACCCCTGTACCCCCTCCCCCTTTACTCCCTGGGGACGGGGAGAGGGGGAGATGAGGGTGGGGACGGGGAGAGGGGGAGATGAGGGTGGGAGCGGGGGGGGGAGCCTGGGAGGGAAGGGGGGACCTGAGGGGTAGGGGTGGGGGAAGGGAGAGATGAGAGAGGGGGATGGGGACATGAGGGGTAGGGGGGGGAGGTAAGAGGGCGCTAGATCCCGGGCAGTGTCCTTTACGTAGAGACAGAACGTGTGTGAGGACCACGTCTCAGCACGCGCACGCCTCTGCAGTGTGTCGCTCTGCAGTGCTGAGGGGAGTCTGTTCTGGGAGCAGTGTGTCGCTCTGCAGTGCTGACGGGAGTCTGTTCTGGGAGCAGTGTGTTGCTCTGCAGTGCTGAAGGGAGTCTGCTCTGGGAGCAGTGTGTCGCTCTGCAGTGCTTAGAAGAATCGCTTCAATAATACTGTCAACAATTTTAAGCTAAATTTTACTGGTGGTTTAATTTTGTAGAGTCGATTCTTGATGGTGCCTGCTTTGTGTTTTAATGCTTTTATAGCCGGGTTAAAGCTTCCTGATGGTCAGACCCAGGTAGGTATCGCTGGAGCTGTGCTCCAGTGTGATATTGCCAGAGTGAAGCGGTAACTGTTTCCTGAAATCTGGTTTCTTCTGGAAGACCATAACTCATGTTTACTGTCAGTGCCCAGGTCTGACAGTACTGCTCTAGCAGTGCCAGACTCTGCTGCAGCCCCTGCTCTGTGGGGGACAGCAGGACCAGGTCATCTGCGTAGAGCAGGAATTGAATTTCTGTGTTGTGCAGTGAGGTCAGGGACTGCTCCAACACTGTAGCCAACTTTTTGATGTAGGTGTTAAACAGTTTTGGGCTCAGACTGCAGCCCTGCCTCACTCCACAACCCTGTGTGAAAAATTCTCTTCTTTTATCAATTTATTTTCTGAATACATGTTTCTGTGTCTCTGTCTCTTCCTCTGCCCCTGCCCCTGCCTCTGTCGCTCTGTCTCTCTTTACCTCTGCCTGCCTTTCTCTGTCTTTGCCTATGACTGACTCTGCCTCTCTCTCTGTCTCTGTGTATGTCTATGTCTCTTCCTCTGTCTCTGGCAATGCATATGGAATCTAAATTAATTAATCATTTATCCCCTTTCCTCCCTCCCCTCTCTTCTCCTCCCCTCTCCTCTCCTATTCTCTCACTCCTCTCCTCTCCACTCCCCTCCTCGCCTCTCCTCTCTCTCAGAGTACACTCTCGCTCGTTCTCGTCGGAAGAGTATCGCCACAGGGAAGCTGCCCAGCATGGAGACTCCGCCCACCGCCCCGCCCCAGCCCTTCCGCCAGCCTGTGAGTAACCCTGTACACCCCTGACCCTCACTGACACACACACACTGACACACACACACAAACACTGACACACCAACACTGACCCTAACAGACTGGCACACACACTGACTCACACACACACACACACACTGACATGCACACTGACACACACACACACACACTGACCCTCACAGACTGAGACACACACACACTGGCCCTCACGGACTGGCACACACACTGACACACACAAACACTGACACACACACACACACACACACAATCGCACATTGAAATCCAGTCCTGGTTTAATAGGACTCATCTGAGCGTGTTACCTGCACAAACTGGTGCTTAATCAAGCTGGTAGTAAAACCTGGAGTGGCTGACTCTCCTCTGCAATAGCAGTCTTATTGGCAGCCCTGGTCCTGGACCAGGAATCTGTTTGATTTGAGACACAATAGCCCCTCCATTGGCAATGAAGGAAGTTAAAAGGTTTTCAATTCATTGAAAGATTTTTGAATAAATTAAATATTGAAGTGTAAAACTGAAAGCCAGGCATCTTTTAAGTTAGTTCCTTTACTGAATCCACCAGAGAAATCATATGATGCACATGAATGACCTTTCAACTCTGCTGGCACCGCCTCCTTCATACAGCCCTCGGAGGAGCTGACGACTGGGATTCGGCAGCGCAGATACTGAAGGAAGAGAACAAACAATGCAATGTCCTGAAGCCACTCGAGTGTCTCCTAGGTTACTGCAGGAGAGGATCATTATGGGGTGGAGAGAGGCTGGCCAGACAGATAGATAGCTGGACACAGGGACAGGAATAGATAAATACACATTGCAGTCTCAGAGATACAAGAACATCTTTAAACACTAGTGCTGTGAGGCAACACATTCACTCTGTGTGTCTCTCCCTCCCTACCCCTCTCACTCTCTCCTCCTCATCTCCCCCTCCCCCTCCTCTACACCCTCCGTATCTCCCCCGATCTCCTCCTCCACCCCTCCCTCTCATCTCCCCCCTCCCCCTCAAGATACCCTAGAGGGGGTCTAGAGGAGAGGGGGAGGGGGAGGAGATGGGGGAGGGATAGAGGGGGACTAGAGGAGGAGAGAGGGAGGGGAGAGGAGTAGAGGTGGAAGGGGGAGGAGATGAGGGAGTTATAGAGGGTGATTAGAACAGTAAAGGGGGAAGGGGGAGGGATAGAGGGGAGAGGGGTTGGGAGATGGGAGAGGGATAGAGGGGGCTAGAGGAGGAGAACGGAAGGGAGAGGGAGATGAGGGGAAGGGGAGGGGAGGGGGACGGGAGGAGGGGAGACTAGGGAGGAGGAGGGGGGAGGAGAGGGGAGGAGGAGGTTCTAAAAGGAGAGGGATAAGGACCCTCCCCTATTTCCTCTCTCTGTCCCTCCGCTCTCCTCCTCTCTCCCCTCATCTCCAGAGTTTCCTCAGTCGCAGGTTGAAGGGCTCTATCAAGCGAGCGAAGAGTCAGCCTAAACTGGACCAAACAAGCAGCTTCCGTCACATGCTACTGCCTCGATTCCGCAGTGCTGACCAGGACAGGTGAGAGCCCAGAGATACGTGCTACCCACACGCTTACTCTCTCCCCCTCTCTCCCCCCTCTCCCTCCCTTGCTCCCCTATCTGGGGCAGGGTGTCCTGTTGACTCACATCTCTGAGCTCGTCAGAGTTGAGAGAAGCGGAGCTGCACGAACCAGGTTATATAACTTCTCAAGTTCTCAAATTCTCAAGTCTTGTGCCAAATACTCCCTACTGACACTGATAAAATAGGGATCTGCTAGGAGAGTCGGCGCAGAGTGCTGAACTGGCAGCCCAGTATGTGTCAGCGTGCCACAGCCTGAGGGACAGTGGGTAGGGAGGGAGGCAGGTAGGGAGGGGAGGTCTTTTTTTCAGAGGGAAGGGGACGGCCCTGTTTGTGTTATTGCTTACTTGTTTCATCATTTCTGTTTGTAATATTTTAAAAGCTTTGGCAACACCAGAACGTCATGCCAATAAAGCTCATTTGAATTTGAATTTGAGAGAGAGAGAGAGAGAGATAGAGAGAGAGAGAGAGAGAGAGAGAGAGAGAGAGAGAGAGAGAGAGAGAGAGAGAGAGAGAGAGAGAGAGAGAGAGAATGTTCATGAGTGGTTCCCTTTAAGTGGCGAGACCAGTGGAGCCCTGGAAAGAACCTTCAGTGACAGCGAGTGGAAGCGACAGCGAGTGGGAGAAGTACAGGCATGGAAAAGTACAGAGCAGTTTAGAAGCAGTAAGGAGAAATTGCATCTTGAATTGCTTTAATCGGAAAACAGAGGACACTGGGGAAACACAGCAGCAGCTCAAAGTCAAACAGCCACGTGTGCTTTTCTGATAACAAACAAGCTGAAACTCGGAGCAGCTGATTCAAATTCAGCGCCATTCTGAGACACGGGCGAGGGGAGGAGCCAACAGCACAGCAGAACAATGCAGTTAAACGAGGCAGTCTTCCCAGCGACAGCGAGTGGAAGCGACAGCGAGTGGGAGAAGTACAGGCATGGAAAGTACAGAGAAGTTTAGAAGCAGTATGAAAGCAGGCTAACGGCTGCAGAAGAAACTAAACTTAAAAAAAAAAACCCTCAACATGATCTTCAAGCCAGTAATCTGTGACACCTGCTTGATGTGGGAAATCCGAGAAAACCCAGCGGAGCTAAACCAAGTGTGCGTAAAGTGCCGCGCGATCCAGGATTTGCATAAACTAGTAAGTATGCTAGAAATGGAGCTGGAAGAAGTGAGACAGCAACAGGATCTGGAGGAACTGGCACACCCACAATTCATGGAAGTCTGCATCACCCCTAACAGACTGAAAGCCACCAGGGAGATAGAAGGTCAGAACAGTTGAGTTCAGGTAGGCAGAAGCAGGGAAAAAAAGAAACTTTGTCAAACACAACCACCAGAAATCAAAACAACCAACAAATTTGAGTCAGTTCAGAATTTTGATGAGCAGAACCAACAACAAGAGAATGAAAGGAACAACATCCAGGACCCCATTGACAGTGGTGACCAGACAGCAAAAAGAAGGGAGGTCATGATTGTTGGGGACTCCATATTGAGAAACACAGCAAGTTCAATTCGCAGTTTGGACCCCCTTACTACAACAATGTGCTGCCTTCCGGGAGCCTCGGTCAAGCACATCACTGAGAACGTGGACAGGCTCCTAGAACGAACAGGAGACGACCCGGTAGTAGTCGTCCACATCGGTACAAACAACATTGGAAGAGACGGACCAAAATCCCTGCAAAACAAATTCAGAGAGCTAGGAAGGAAATTAAAAGAGAAAACCAAAACTGTGGTATTTTCTGGTATACTACCGGCACCTTGCAAAGGACCATATGGACAGCTGGAAATAATTAATCAAAACACATGGCTGAAGATGTGGTGCACACGGGAAGGCTTCACCTATCTTGATCATTGGACCACATTCTACAACGAGGACTATCTGTATAGACGGGATGGGCTGCACTTAAATAACAAGGGAACCAGTCTACTTGGAGAAAAGATCCTCGAGCAGGTTCAGAAGCATTTAAACTAGAAAGGAAGGGGGGAGAAATCAACAAAAAAACAGCTACAAGTATCAGAAACAAAATTCTAGAACTTGAAGCTACTGCACTAACAGGTAACTATGATGTGATAGGTGTTACAGAAACGTGGTTGTCTGAGAGTGATGGGGACGAATATAATATTTGTGGGTATACACTGTATAGGAAAGACAGGCAGGACAGAAGAAGAGGAGGGGTAGCGCTATACATAAGAAACAGTCTTGAAGCCCAGGTGTTAAACCTGGACAAAGAAAATAAAACCGAATCAATATGGGTCAGAATAACGGACAAAAATTCAAAGGGCATAATAATAGGAGCATGCTATAGACCGCCAGATTCAGACGGTGAGCACAATAATCTGTTATACAATGACATTAGAAATGCGTGTAGCAAAGGAGAAGCCATACTAATGGGGGATTTCAACTTCCCCCAAATAAAATGGGAAAACCCGGTGGGTAGCACGAAGGATGAAATAGAAATGGTGGAAATGACAAATGACTGCTTCCTAACACAATTTGTCAAGGCACCGACTAGAGGGGAGGCATGCCTTGATTTAGTCTTTTCAAATAACGAAGATAGAATAACTAAAACAGAGGTCAGAGAACCACTGGCAAACGTAGACCACAACATGGTCTCATTTGAAGTGTTTTTTAAACCCCAAAAGTAATGCCTAAAGCTAAGGTTTACAATTTTAGAAAAGCAAACTATGAAGGTATGAAATAGAGACTAACAGAAGTAGATTGGAGTAAAATAGAGAAAACACCCACAGAAGAAGGATGGTTATTCTTCAAAAATGTAGTACTAGAGGCGCAAAACAATTACATCCCTAAAGTAGACAAATCTAAATGTAAAACTAAATTGCCAAAATGGTTTAATAGATCAATTAAAAAAAATATTCAGCGAAAAAAGGAACTTTACAGAGCATTAAAAAAGGACCAAAAAGAAAGTACGCAGAAAGAGTACACAGAACTGCAAACGCAAGTCAAAAAGGAAGTTAGAAAGGCCAAGAGAGAAATAGAAATGAACATTGCTAAGGGAGCTAAAACCAATTCCAAAATATTTTTCCAATATTACAACAGCAAGAGAACATTCAAAGAGGAGATTAAATGTTTAAGAGATACAAATGGCAAAATCGTAGATGAAGAAAAAAAAAAATAGCAAATATATTAAATGATTACTTTTCACAAGTTTTTACAAAGGAAGATACTGACAACATGCCCCACATGTCATCCAGTTCCTATCCAGTTTTAAATAACTTTAGCATAACTGAGGCAGAAGTGTTAAAGGGACTAGGAGCTCTTAAAATAAACAAATCCCCTGGGCCGGATGAGATCCTCCCAGTAGTACTCAAAGAAATGAAAGAAGTAATTTACAAACCGCTAACCAAGATCATGCAGCAGTCTCTTGACACAGGGGTGGTACCGACAGACTGGAAAATTGCAAACGTAATACCGATCCACAAAAAGGGAAACAAAACTGAACCAGGTAACTACAGACCAGTAAGCCTGACTTCTATTATATGCAAACTTATGGAAACTATAATAAGATCCAAAATGGAAAATTACCTATATGGTAACAGGGTCCTGGGAGACAGTCAACATGGTTTTAGGAAAGGGAGATCATGTCTAACTAACTTGCTTGATTTTTTTGAGGATGCAACATCGATAATGGATAATTGCAAAGCATATGACATGGTTTATTTAGATTTCCAGAAAGCTTTTGACAAAGTCCTGCACAAAAGATTAATTCTCAAACTGAACGCAGTTGGGATTCAAGGAAACACATGTACATGGATTAGGGAGTGGTTAACATGTAGAAAACAGAAAGTACTGATTAGAGGAAAAACCTCAGAATGGAGTGTGGTAACCTGTGGTGTACCACAGGGATCAGTATTAGGTCCTCTGCTATTCCTAATCTACATTAATGATTTAGATTCTGGTATAGTAAGCAAACTTGTTAAATTTGCAGATGACACAAAAGTAGGAGGAGTGGCAAACACTGTTGTAGCAGCAAAGGTCATTCAAAATGATCTAGACAAGATTCAGAACTGGGCAGACACATGGCAAATGACATTTAATAGAGAAAAGTGTAAGGTACTGCACACAGGAAATAAAAATGTGCATTATAAATATCATATGGGAGATACTGAAATTGGAGAAGGAATCTATGAAAAAGACCTAGGAGTTTTTGTTGACTCAGAAATGTCTTCATCTAGACAATGTGGGGAAGCTATAAAAAAGGGCAACAAGATGCTCGGATACATTGTGAAAAGTGTTGAATTTAAATCAAGTGAAGTAATTTTAAAACTGTACAATGCACTAGTAAGACCTCATCTTGAATATTGTGTTCAATTCTGGTCACCTCGCTATAAAAAAGATATTGCTGCTCTAGAAAGAGTGCAAAGAAGAGCGACCAGAATTATTCCAGGCTTAAAAGGCATGTCATATGCAGACAGACTAAAATAATTGAATCTGTTCAGTCTTGAACAAAGAAGACTACGTGGCGACCTAATTCAAGCATTCAAAATTCTAAAAAGTATTGACAATGTTGACCCAAGGGACTTTTTCAGCCTGAAAAAAGAAACAAGACCAGGGGTCACAAATGGAGATTAGACAAAGGGGCCTTCAGAACTGAAAATAGGAGGCACTTTTTTACACAGAGAATTGTGAGGGTCTGGAATCAACTCCCCAGTAATGTTGTTGAAGCTGACACCCTGGGATCCTTCAAGAAGCTGCTTGATGAGATTTTGGGATCAATAAGCTACTAACAACCAAACGAACAAGATGCGCAAATGGCCTCCTCTCGTTTGTAAACTTTCTTATGTTCTTATGTTCTTAATGTTGACCCTAGGGGCAGGAAAGAGAGGGAGAGATTGTGTTTGCATAGGAGGAGTTACACTGTGAGTGTTTTAGCATGGAGAGAGAGGGATGCAGAGTTATTGTCACAGACAAAAAAAAATCTCCTCTTTCCTCTCCTCTCTCCTCTTCTTTTCTCTTGTTATGCCTTTTTTCTATCTTTATTTGTGTCTGTGTCTCTCTCTATCACTGTGTCAGTGTCTCTCTCTCTGTATTTTATGTCTCTGTCTCTCTGTCTCTGTGTCTGTGTTTCTCTCTGTCTCTTGTCTCAGTGTCTCTGTCTCTGGGTCTCATTGTCAGTGTCTCTGGGTCTCTGTCTCAGTGCCTGTCCGTATCTCTGTTTCTGTGTCTCTGTCTCAGTGTCTCTCCGTCTCTCTGTCTCTCTGTATCTCTCTCTGTCTCAGTGTCTGTGTTTCTGTCCGTCTCTCTGTCTCAGTGTCTCTGTGTCTCTGTGTCTCTGTGTCTCAGTGTCTCTGTGTCTCTGTCTCAGTGTCTTTCTGTTTCTGTCTCAGTGTTTCTGTCTAAGTATCTCTTCTTCACTCTGTCTCAGTGTCTCTGTGTCTCTCCTTCTCATTATCTCTTCGTCTCTGTCTCAGTGTCTCTCTGTCTCAGTGTCTCTGTGTCTAAGTGTCTCTGTCTCTTTGTGTCTGTCTCAGTGTCTCTGTGTCTCTGTGTCTCTCTGTCTCTGTGTCTCTATCTCAGTGTCTCTCCGTATCTGTGTTTCTCTGTTTCAGTGTCTCTGTCTCAGTGTCTTTCTCTGTCTCAATGTCTCCGTGTCTCTCTGTCTGTCTCTCTGTCTCTCTGTCTCAGTGTCTCTATTTCTCTGTCTCTCTCTGTTTCAGTGTCTCTATCTCAGTGTCTTTATCTGTCTCAATGTCTCTGTGTCTCTATGTCTCTGTCTCTCTCTGTCTCAGTGTCTCTGTATCTCAGTATATATTGGTTGGTTGACAGACTCCTCCTGCCTCTCTGGGTTTATCTCTCAGTTTCACTGCTTCTAGACTCGTGTTTCTAACTCTGCTTCAGCTTTGAGCTTCTTTCTGTGACTCATGCACTCATCTCTATTTATAAATCTTTGTGCACATCCTTCCATTCTCCCTTTCTCCTTCTAGCCTGGGTAGAGCTATGTCGCTAGCCTGCTATCACGTAATTCTGTTCAGAATGGGGTGCAGTTCTATTTGTGTCTGAATTCAGTCGGGGAAGGCAGTCCACTGCCCTCTTCCTCTTCATCTTCTTCACTGAAGGTTCCATTGGCTCACTGTGTTTTCGACTCCCCCAGTGCTTTCGTTCCAGTTACTGTGTAACTTTGTGTTGACATTTCACTGGCTTATCTGTGAACTGTAGGGCAAGAGATAGAAAGAGATAGAAAGAGACCGAACTGCTCCCTCCCTCACCCCCCTGAGAGACAGGGTGCTCCTTCCAGTCCAGGCAGGCGTGAGGCACAGAGACCCAACTGCTCCCTCCCTCCCTCCCTCCCTCACACCCCTGAGAGACAGGGTGCTCCCTCCAGTCCAGGGCAGGTGTGAGGCACAGAGACTGATTTGCTCCCTCCCTCCCTCCCTCCAGTCCCTGCCAATGCATTGCAATGAATATTTCAGCCTATTTTAAATATTAATGAGCTCAAATTGGCCAGTCAATTGGACAAATCACATTACCCAGACACCCCCGGGGCTTTGCTGGAGTTCAGGAATAAAACATTGAAATATTTCAATATTTCATTGACTTTAAACTCCAACAAAATTTCATTGCGGCTGAACAGAGAGAAGAGAGGAGAGAAGGAAGAGGAGAGAAGAGAGGGGAAATGGGAGAGGAGAGAGGAGTACAAAGAGAGGGGAGAGGAGAGAGGGGAGGGGAGGCAAGGGAGGGGAACCATTATTTTGATATGTAGTCATGCTCTACCTCTCCCTCCCCTCTTCCTCTCCCTCTTCCACTCCCTCCATCTCCCTATCCCCTTCACTCCCTCTCCCTCTTCTTCTCCCTCTCTCTCCCTCATTCCCTCTCTTCAGGACTCATCTGATGCAGAGCTTCAAGGAGTCTCACTCCCATGAGTCTCTGCTCAGCCCAAGCAGCGCAGCAGAGGCTCTGGAGCTCAGTCTGGATGAAGATGCCGTCATCAAACCAGTCCACTCGAGCATACTGGGGCAGGAGTTCTGCTTCGAGGTAACGCTAAACATACTAACCCCAACCCCATCCCCAACCCCAACCCCGACCCCAGACCAGTCCACTCCAGCATGCTGCCTCTGAGTGAGCCCTGAGCCCTGAGCCCTTAGCCCTTGTCTGCTCTCAGGTGACGACAGCGCTGGGGACGAAGTGCTTTGCATGTCGATCGGCCGCAGAGAGAGACAAGTGGATTGAGAATCTGCAGAGAGCTGTGAAACCAAACAAGGTGAGGAGGTGGAGAGAGAGGAAAGAGTTGGGGGAGGGGGGAGAAGAAGGGAGAGCTGGCGAGAGAATAGGAGAAGGGAGAGGGGAGAGGGGAGAGGGGAGAGGAGAGGTGGAGAGAGTAGAGAGGGGAGGAGGGAGAGATGGGAGTGGGACAGAGGAGAAGGGAGTGGAAAGAGGAGAGAAAATGAGAGAGGAGGGGAGGGGAGAGGAGAAAGAAGAGGAGAGAGTGAGGGGAGAGGAGAGAGAAAAAGAGAAAGAGGGAAGAGGAAAGAGAAAATGAGAGGAGAGGAGAGGGAAAAGAAGAGGCGAGAGAAAAGAAGAGAGGATAGGAGAGGGGGAGAGGGGAGAAGAATACAAACAGTATAATGAAGCACTGCCCAGCACATTATTATTATTATTTCACCATTCTTCCTCTCACCCTCTTCCCATTTCCATCCCACACTTTCACTCCCCCCTCTCTCAGGATAACAGCCGGCGCGTTGACAATGTGCTTAAGCTGTGGATTATCGAGGCGCGGGAGCTGGCTGGGAAGAAGCGCTATTACTGCGAGCTGTGCCTGGACGACATGTTGTACGCACGCACGACCAGCAAGACGCGCACCGACACGGTGTTCTGGGGAGAGCACTTCGAGTTCAACAACCTGCCGGCCGTGCGCAACCTGCGGCTGCATCTCTACAAGGACAATGACAAGAAGCGACGCAAGGAGAAGAGCAGCTACCTGGGGCTGGTCAACATCCCCATTTCCAGCGTGGCAGGACGTCAGTTCGTGGAGCAGTGGTACCCCGTGGTGCTACCCACTGCCTCGGGCAAGGGGAGCTCGAGCAAGGCAAGCTGCCCCTCCATCAGGATCAAAGCCCGCTACCAGACAATGAGCATCTTGCCCATGGAGCTCTACAAGGAGTTCGCTGAGTTTGTCACCAACAACTACCGCACTCTGTGCACTGTGCTGGAGCCAGTTCTGAGCATCAAGAGCAAGGAAGAGGTGGCCTGTGCACTCGTGCACATACTGCAGAGCACTGGCAAGGCAAAGGTGAGAGAGGAGAGGAGAAAGCGGATAGGAGAGATGAGAGGGAAGAGGAGAGAGGAAAGGGGAGAGAGCAGAGGAGAGAGGAGAGAGGGGAGAGGAGAGATGAGAGAGGAGGGGAGTGGAAGGGGGAGAGAGCAGATGAGAGAGTAGAGAGGAGAGGAGAGTAAAGGGGAGAGGAAAGAGCAGAGGAGAGTAGAGAGGGTAAAGGAGAGAGGGGAGAGGAGAGGGGAGAGGAAAGTAGAGGATAGAAGGAAGAGAAGAGAGTAGAGGAGAGGGGAGAGGAGAGAAAGTAGAGGAGAGGGGAGAGGAGAGGAGAGAGGAGAGAGGAGAGAGGAAAGAGCAGGAGAGAGGAGTTAGGATAGGGTACAGGGGGTAGAGTTTGTGTTGCTCAGACCTCAATGATCTACTTCTTGTCTCCCCAGGACTTCCTGTCTGACATGGCGATGTCGGAGGTGGACCGGTTCATGAACCGCGAGCACCTGATCTTCCGAGAGAACACACTCGCCACCAAGGCCATCGAAGAGTATCTGAAACTGATAGGACAGAAATACCTGAAGGATGCTATTGGTGAGTAAACAGAGGGGCAGTGATTAAACCCCAACCTCCAATCCTAACCCTAACCTTGTCCTGACCTGACTCTGCCCTGCAGGCATCTTTGAGGCTGTTTAACCTCGTCCTGCTCTCTGGACACTTCCCTAAGCAATGGGGAGAGGGGCTCCACAGCCCAACTATAAGAGTGGAGACGCTTTCAATCCACTAACTCAGAGGGGCCTTTGTGGGAACAAACTATTCTGTAGCATCAGAAATCACGGAATATCACAGTTCCTAATGAATCAAGACATTATAAATAAGAGGCAGTTTGGACTCCTTCCAAAACATGGCAGTACTGAGCACATCTTTACTGTAAACACACTGAACAACAAAAACACACAACACAGGCAAGATATTCAACACACACACACAAAACACACACACACACAACACACACACACACACACACACACACACACACACAGGCAAGATATTCAACACAAACACACACACACACACACACACACACCAACAAAGGCAAGTTATTCGACTGCTTTATTGAGTTCAAGAAATAGTTTGATTCTCTTTGGTTCCCTGGACTGAACCTCAAAACTGCTGTAGTCAGGGATTGGTGGAAAGTGCCCTACACAATTCAATCAGTGTACTCAGAGATACAGTGTAAAGTAAAGAGGAACTCAGAGATACAGTGTAAAATAAAGATGAACTCCGAGATACAGTGTGAACTCAGAGATACAATGTAAAGATGAACTCAGAGATACAGTGTAAATCAAAGTTGAACTCAGATACAGTGTAAAGTAAAGATGAACTCAGAGATAGTGTCAAGAAGAACACAAAGATACAATGTAAAGGTGAACTCAGAGATACAGTATAAGGTAAAGTTGAACTCAGAAAATACAGTGTAAAGATGAATTCATAGATAAAGTGTTAAGATGAACTCAGAGATACAGTGTAAATAAAGATGAACTCAGATACACAGTGTAAATAAAGATGAACTCAATGATACGATGTAAGATGAACACAGAGATACAATGTAAAGATGAAATCAGTTGAATTAAAGTTGAACTCAGAGATACAGTGTAAACTAAAGATTAACTCATATAGTGTACATATGAACTGTGAGATTGTGACAAAGTGCCTGCCCCTGTGTATATTATCTGTTATATGTTGTGTGTTTAATGTTGGTATATAGTCATTGGTACACGGGATATAAACGGGTCTGTGTAACACAAGTGTTTAAAATGTATATTTGTATTTAGGCACGAGGGTTGCACAGCACTTCACGTGCAAGTAAAATGTAATAATATGTGAGCATGGGGAATAACACTTAGTTAATTCACATGCAGTTGTACCGAGATTCCAATTGAATGATTGATTAGCAATCGAGTCTTGGTACAGCTGCATAAAAACAGATGCAATATAAAGATGAACTGAGGGATACAGTGTAAAGATGAACTCAGATAGTGTAAAGATTAACTCATAGTTACAGCGTACTGATGAACTCAGAGAAACAATGTAAAGATAAACTCAAAGATACAATGTAAAGATGAACTCAGACATACAGTGCAAAGTAAAGATGAACTCAGAGACACAGTGTAAAGATGAAATCAGAGATACAGTATAAAGATGAACTCAGTGATACAGTGTAAATCAAAGATGAACTTGGAGATACAGTGTAAAGATTAACTAAGATAGTAAAGATGAACTTGTAGATATAGTTTAAAGATTAACTCAGAGATACAGTGTAAAGACAAACTCATAGATAGAGTGTAGAGATGAACTCAGAGATACAATGTAAAGACTAACTCAAAGATACCATGTAAAGACAAACTCAGATAGTGTAAATATGATTGTAGAAATACAGTGTAAAGGTGAAGTCAGAGATACATTGTAAAGTTGAACTTACTGATACAGTGTAACGATGATCTCAGAGATAGAGTGTAAAGATGAACTCAGAAATACAGTATAAATCAAAGACTCGGAGATACAGTGTTAAGTAAAGATAAACTCAGATACAGTGTACATATGAACTCAGAGATACAGTATAAGGTAAAGAGGAATGTGTAAGGAGGAATTCATAGATAGAGTGTAAAGATGAACTCAGAGATACAGTGTAAAGGTGAACTTAGCAATACAATGTAAAGACAAACTCAGACATAGTGCAAAGTAACATTGCAGAGATACAGTGTAAATATGAACTCATAGAGTGTAAAGATGAACTCAGAGATACAATGTAAAGATAAACACAAAGATACAATGTAAAGATGAACTCACATATACAGTGCAAAGTAAATATGAACTCACAGATACAGTGTAAATATAAACTCAGAGTGTAAAGATGAACTCAGAGATACAATGTAAAGATAAACTCAAACAGAAAATGAAAAGATGAACTTAGAGATACAGTGCAAAGTAAGATGAACTCATAGATTGTGTAAAGATGAACTCAGATATACAGTATAAACTAAAGATGAACTCAGGAATACAGTCTAAAGATGAATGCAGAAAAACAGTGTACAAATGAACTCATAGACACAGTGTAAAGATGAAATTGGCAATACAGTAAAAATGAACTCAGTGTAAAGATGAATTCAGGGATACAGTGTAAATTAAAGATGAACTCAAAGGTACAGTGTAAATATGAACTCATATAGTGTAAAGATGAACTCATAGATACAGTGTAATAAGAAGCTCAGAGATACAATGGAAAGATTAACTCAGAAATACAGTATAAAGATAAACTTAGCAATACAGTGTAAAGATGAACTCAGGGATACAGTGTAAAATAAAGATGAACTTAAATATACAGTGTACATATGAACTCAGAGATATAGTGTAATATGAACTCAGATAGTGTAAAGATGAACTCGTAGATACAGTGTTAATATGAACTCAGACATACAGTATAAACTAAAGAAAAATGCAGAGATACAGTGTAAAGATGAACTCAGTGTAAAGATGAACTGAGATACAGTGTTCAAAGTAAAGATGAACTCATAGATACAGTAAAGATGAACTCAGACATACAATTCAAAGTAAAGATGAACTCAGAGATACATTGTAAATAAGAACTCAGAAATTCAGTGGAAATCAAAGATGAACTTAGCGATACATTGTAAAGATGAACTCAAGGATACAGTGTAGCTCAAAGATGAATCCAGAGATAAATTGTAAAGCAACGATGAACTCAGAGATATATTGTAAAGATGAACTCAGAGATACAGTATAAGGTAAAGATAAACTAAGATATACAGTGTAAAGTAAACATGAATGCAGAGATACATTGGATACAGTGTAAAGATTAACTCAGATTGTGTAAAGACGAACTCAGAGATACAGTTTAGAGCAAAGATTAATGCAGAGATGCAGTGTAAAGATGAACTCAGTGATACAGTGTAAATATGAAGTCATATATACATTGTAAAGATGAAATCAGAGATGCAATGGAAAGTTTAACTCAGTCATACAGTGCAAAGTAACGATGAACTTGGAGATACAATGCAAAGTAAATTTGAACTCAGAGATACAGTGTAAAGGAAAAATGAACTTAGTGATACAGTGTGAAGATGAAGTCAAAGATAGAGTTTAAAGATGAACTCAGAGATACAGTGTAAATATGATCTGAGATTGTCTAAAGATGAACTCAGAGATACAGTGTAAAGATGAACTCAGGAATACACTGTAAAGATGAACTTAGAGATACAGTTTAAAGTAAAGATGAGCTCAGAGATACAGTGTAATGTAAAGATGAACTCAAAGATACAATGTAAAGATGTACTCAGATATACAGTGCAAAGTCAAGATGAACTCATAGATACAGTATAAAAATGAACTCAGGTATACACTGTAAAGTAAAGATGAACTTAGAGATACAGTTTAAAGTAAAGGTGAACTCAGAGATACAGTGTAATGTAAAGATGAACTCAGAGATACAATGTAAAGATAAACTCAAAGACACAATGTAAAATTGAACTCAGATATACAGTGCAATGTAAAGATGAACTCATACATACAGTGTAAGGATCAACTCAGAGATACAGTATAAAGTAAAGATGAATGCAGAAATTCAGTGTAAAGATGATCTCAGAGATACAGCGTAAAGATGAACTTAGCGATACAGTGTAAAGAAAAACTCAGACATATAGTGCATAGTAACATTGAACTCAGAGATACAGTGTAAATATGAACTCATAGACAGAGTGTCAAGTAAAGATGAACTCAGTGATAAAATGTAAAGATAAACTCAAAGATACAATATAAAGATGAACTCACAGATACAGTGTAAAGATAAACTCATAGAGTGTAAAGATGAAACCAGAGATACAATGCAAAGTAAAGATGAACTCATAGATAGTGTAAAGATGAACTCAGATGTATAGAATAAACTAAAGATGAACTACAGAAAGATGAATACAGTCTAAAGTTGAATGCAGAAATTCAGTGTAAATATGAACTCAGATAGTGTAAAAATGAACTCATAGATACAGCGTAAAGATGATCGCAGAAATACAGTATAAAATAAAAATGAATGCAGAGATACAATGTAAAGTAAGGATGACTCGGAGATACAATGTAAAGTAAAGATGAACTCAGAGAGACAGTGTAAAGATGAGCTGAGATACAGTGTAAAGATGAACTTAGACATACAATAAAAAGATAAACTCAAAGATACAATGGAAAGATTAACTCAGACATACAGTGCAAAGTAAAGATGTACTCATAGATACAGTAAAGATGAACTCAGACATACAATTCAAAGTAAATATGAACTCAGAGATACAGTGTAAAGAGGAACTCAAGAAATGCAGTGGAAATCAAAGATGAACTCAGATATACATTATAAAGTAAAGATGAACTTAGCGATACATTGTAAAGATGAACTCAAGGATACAGTGTAGCTCAAAGATGAACTCAGAGATACAGTGCAGATATGAACTCAGAGATACAGTGTAAATATTAAATCAGATAGTGTAATAATGAACTCATAGATACAGTGTAATGATTAACTCAGAGCTACAATGTAAAGATCAACTCAAAGATACAATGGAAAGATAAATGCAGACATACAATTCAAAGTAAAGATCAACTCTGATATACAGTGCAAAGTAAAGTTGAACTCAGAGATACAGCATAAAGTAAAGTTGAACTCAGAAATATAGTGTCAGGATGAATGCAGAAATACAGTGTAAAGATAAACGTAGTGATACACTGTAAAGATGAATTCAGGGATGTAGTGTAAATGAAAGCTGAACTTGGAGATACAGTATAAATTTAAGATGAACTCAGAGATACAGTGTAAAGATTAACGCAGTGTGGAAGGGGTGTGGGTAATTCACTGACCAGGAGACAGACAGGTGTAATTGAAAACACCACACAGGTGCCCAGTTTTATTTCAGGGGCGCGTTGGGTTTCTTTAGCCCGCAGAGGGCGCTGTTGGTCCGTGCTCTGCTTACTAACTATGGTAAACAGAACCACAGGAATACCAAGCAATGGTAAACAGTTCAGGCGCACTCGCAGGTGCTTCAAAACAATACTGCAAAAATCGAAGGCACAAAGAAACAGGAAAAATAAAACAGTAACAAAACTACAAAGAAAAGGTGCTGCCCGTGCGACCCGGATCACCGTCCTACGCTGCCGGCTACCTAGCCTGCTCAGCTATCCTTATTCAGGGATCTGCCCAAGGGTTCCCCTCCCTCACTGTCTCACTCTGAACCTCCGTTCCGTTCCGTTCGGTCGCGGACCAGCGTTTCTGCGCACTCTACGCGTTTAAAAGGGCAGATCTGAGGAAACAACAGAGCGTTAATTTATAGGGCTAACAATCTCCCAAGACACACCTCTCAGCCATTCAGAGAGGGGGAAAGTCCGCACACCCACTTTCCCACCTCCCTGTGTCACTGCCATGACTCACAGGCGGTTGTTGGACGACTGCCGCCCTCTTCCTGCAGCACCGTGAACATGCCAGCAGAGTCAGCACAGATCTCTCCCTGTTACACGCAGAAGTACAGTATAAAGTAAAAATGAATGCAGAGATACAATTTAAAGTAAGGATGAACTCAGAGATACAATGTAAAGATGAACCCAGAGATACAGTGTAAAACAATGATGTACTTGGAGATTCAGTGTAAAGATGAACTCAGATACGGTGTACATATGAACTCAGATAGTGTAAAGATGAACTCATAGATACAGTGTAAAGATGAACTCATAGATACAGTGTAAAGATGAACTCAGACATACAGTGTAAAGATGAACTTAGAGATACAGTGTGAAGTAATGGAACTCAGAGAGACAGTGTACAGGTGATCTGATATACAATGTAAAGATGAACTTAGAGATACAGTGTAAAGCTGAACTCAGAGATACAGTGTAAAGATAAACTCTAAAATACAGTTTAAATATGAACTAATAGATACAGTACAATGAACACAGAGATACAGTATAAAGTAAAGATGAACTCAGAAATACAGTGTAAAGATGATCTCAGAGATACAGTGTAAAGGAAATATGAAATTAGTGATACACTGTAAAGATGAACTCAAAGATATAGTGTAAAGATTAACCCAGGGATACAGTGTAAATCAATGATTAACACTGAGATATGATGTAAATTAAAGATGAACTCAGAGATACAGTGCACATATGAACTCAAAAATACAGTGTAAAGTGGAAATGAATACATTGATATAGTGTAAAGCTGAACTCAGAGATACTGTGTAAAGTAAAGATGAACCAGAAATACAGTGTAAATCAAAGTTGAACTCGGAGATACAGTGTAAATTAAAGATAAACTCAGATAGAGTGTACATATGAACTCAGTGATATAGTGTAAAAAATAACTCAGTGTAAATCAAAGATGAACTTGGAGAGAAATGGTATATATAGATGAACTCAGAGATAAAATGTAATGATGAGCTGAGATACAGTGTAAAGATGAACTCAGAGATACAGTGTAAATCAAAGATGAACTTGGAGATTCAGTGTAAAGATGAACTCAAAGATACATTATAAAGATTATCTCAGGGCAAAGTGAAGATGAACTCAGAGATACGGTGCAAAGTAAAGATGAACTCTTAGATACACTGTAAAGGAAAGATATAGGGGTACTGTGTAAATCAAAGATTAACTCTGACATACGTTGTAAATTAAAGATGAACTCAGAGATACAGTGTAAGGATGAACTCATAGATAGAGTGTTAAGAAGATTTCAGAGATACAATTTAAAGTTCACGAGGCGGGAGCTGGGGGTAGAGGTAGGGCAGAAGAAGCAGAAGGGTGCGATTAGTAGGACAGAGTGCCGGCTAGAAAGGACTGGACCTAGGATAGAAGAGCAGGCGAGGCCCACTCTAGTAGCAGACCAGCGAAGCTGGACATGGAAGCTAGGACAGAAAGTGGTCACTGACTGAGGGCGGCGATATCGACACGAGACCAGGGGCGAAGGACCCAGCGACTGAAGACAGGATACAGAAAGTGGTCACTGACCGAGGGCGGTGACGCCGACACGAGCCCAGGGCCGAAGCCTGCAACCGAAGACAGGAAACAGAGTGGTCACTGACTGAGGGCGGCGATGCAGACACGAGCTCAGGGCCGACGGACCTAACAACCGAAAACATATATGAGGGTTATGACTTGTGGAGCCGCCCCTCAGAGGAAGATGGTCCCGGAAGACTGGGACACGAAAGGAGATAGAGAGGGAGAGGTACCCAGCGTCTGAGACTTCTGTAAAGGGGCGCTCGTTAGACCCCCAATTGGCTGAGACTTCATGCTCCCTGGGACCTGAGATAAGAACAAGACATAGAGGTTAGTATGGGACTCAAGCATGAGTAGCCACGTCCCTAACTGAGACAGAGTATAGAACAGCCTTGAGTGAGGCAAGATAAGCGAAAGAACAGAGTGTGGCCAGGGGTCTGCTCTGACTCACACGGTGAGAACCCCCCTGAAGGTCAAGGGTAGTTGAAGCCTGCACTGAGGTCGTGGAAGTGAGATCACTTGCCCCACAAAAGGTTGGACCCCCAGCACTTCACCAAATCACCCACACCGTGAGACAAACAAAAGAGCACATGCCAGCGAATAACATAAACAAAAGACTAGAAGGACAAACGGGACAAACAGGAGAATGGTTAGTAAATTTAGTAGGATATGACTATGTGTATACCTGCTGCTCAGTGGAGAGGAAAAAACCCCTTGAAGCTAATTAGGGGAAAACCTCTAGTGGCTCCGGCAGACAGGTAGCCCCCACTTCAGGCATACTAGTAATTTTGGAATGGGCTGCAACTATGTTAGAGGGAGATGAATGAACATAGGAATCCACTGCAGAACAGGACCATGCCCCATGGTCTTGATCAGGCTCTGATTGATGCTGGCCCTTGCAGCGGAGGTGGCTACACAGATACGGAAGGAATGGGGTGAATAGCTGAGGAGGGAGGCCTGTCCTGGAGAGGAGGGTGGAGAGGTGAGTTGAGAACCAGAGACAAGTGATGATGGATCTGGAAGAACTGATGAATAGAGGGTCCGGGAGGGGGGGGCAAGGTTTCCTGCATGAGAGGTACCTTGACATTGCTGAAAAGGTCAGAGAGCAGACTTGGTCCTTGAAAGCTGAATGAATTGACCGCGCCGGAGTTGGTCTGTCTTTGAAGTGCGCAGCCGAATAGGAAAATAGGAGTTGGAAATAGAAGAGAGGTCACATAAATGAATACCCACCGAGAGGAAGCAAGAAGCTGAGGGAACTGTGAATTCAGGCTTCTGAGAAAGCCAAAGAAGGCTGTGAGGCAGATGATCTCCATGAGTAGATCCTCGTGGGGAGAAGCAGCCTTTCCGAAGAGTAGAGATGATTCTAGCATTTTTAGAAGGAGCAGCAACTATATCAGGGAAGGATGAATGAATGTAGGAATCTACTGCAGAGGAGGACCAGTTCCCCCACATTTGTGATCAGGCTGGGGGGGAAGGGGAGAGTCAAGGGGGGGAGGCCTGCTCTGGAGGAGAGGGTGGAGAGGAAGAGGCCTGCGAGGAGGAGAGGTTGGAGGTTTGCCCGGAGTAGAGGGTGGAGATGAGGAGGGAGGCCTACTCACGAGGCGAGGGTGGACAGGAAGGAGCCCTGCTTGGGGGCAAGGCAGAGGAATGGAGGGAGGTCTGCTCAAGACGAGGCGAGTAATGATTGGAGTGAGAGGAATCAATGAACAGATGGTCTGAGGAGGGGAGTGGGGGGGTTTCCTGCTGTGGAGATACCTTGAAAAGGGAGACAGGGAACTTGATACTTAAGAACATAAGAACATAAGAACATAAGAAAGTTTACAAACGAGAGGAGGCCATTCGGCCCATCTTGCTCGTTTGGTTGTTAGTAGCTTATTGATCCCAAAATCTCATCAAGCAGCTTCTTGAAGGATCCCAGGGTGTCAGCTTCAACAACATTACTGGGGAGTTGATTCCAGACCCTCACAATTCTCTGTGTAAAAAAGTGTCTCCTATTTTCTGTTCTGAATGCCCCTTTTTCTAAACTCCATTTGTGACCCCTGGTCCTTGTTTCTTTTTTCAGGCTGAAAAAGTCCCTTGGGTCGACACTGTCAATACCTTTTAGAATTTTGAATGCTTGAATTAGGTCGCCACGTAGTCTTCTTTGTTCAAGACTGAACAGATTCAATTCTTTTAGCCTGTCTGCATATGACATGCCTTTTAAGCCCGGAATAATTCTGGTCGCTCTTCTTTGCACTCTTTCTAGAGCAGCAATATCTTTTTTATAGCGAGGTGACCAGAACTGCACACAATATTCAAGATGAGGTCTTACAAGTGCATTGTACAGTTTTAACATTACTTCCCTTGATTTAAATTCAACACTTTTCACAATGTATCCGAGCATCTTGTTAGCCTTTTTTATAGCTTCCCCACATTGCCTAGATGAAGACATTTCTGAGTCAACAAAAACTCCTAGGTCTTTTTCATAGATTCCTTCTCCAATTTCAATATCTCCCATATGATATTTATAATGTACATTTTTATTTCCTGCGTGCAGTACCTTACACTTTTCTCTATTAAATGTCATTTGCCATGTGTCTGCCCAGTTCTGAATCTTGTCTAGATCATTTTGAATGACCTTTGCTGCTGCAACAGTGTTTGCCACTCCTCCTACTTTTGTGTCGTCTGCAAATTTAACAAGTTTGCTTACTATACCAGAATCTAAATCATTAATGTAGATTAGGAATAGCAGAGGACCTAATACTGATCCCTGTGGTACACCGCTGGTTACCACACTCCATTCTGAGGTTTTTCCTCTAATCAGTACTTTCTGTTTTCTACATGTTAACCACTCCCTAATCCATGTACATGCGTTT
This sequence comes from Polyodon spathula, assembly GCF_017654505.1. NCBI lineage: Eukaryota > Metazoa > Chordata > Actinopteri > Acipenseriformes > Polyodontidae > Polyodon > Polyodon spathula. The sequence goes on along the minus strand of NC_054557.1, from coordinate 25,379,117 downwards.
CCTTGAATCCCAACTGCGTTCAGTTTGAGAATTAATCTTTTATGCGGGACTTTGTCAAAAGCTTTCTGGAAATCTAAATAAACCATGTCATATGCTTTGCAATTATCCATTATCGATGTTGCATCCTCAAAAAAATCAAGCAAGTTAGTTAGGCACGATCTCCCTTTCCTAAAACCATGTTGACTGTCTCCCAGTACCCTGTTACCATATAGGTAATTTTCCATTTTGGATCTTATTATAGTTTCCATAAGTTTGCATATAATAGAAGTCAGGCTTACTGGTCTGTAGTTACCTGGTTCAGTTTTGTTTCCCTTTTTGTGGATCGGTATTACGTTTGCAATTTTCCAGTCTGTCGGTACCACCCCTGTGTCAAGAGACTGCTGCATGATCTTGGTTAGCGGTTTGTAAATTACTTCTTTCATTTCTTTGAGTACTACTGGGAGGATCTCATCCGGCCCAGGGGATTTGTTTATTTTAAGAGCTCCTAGTCCCTTTAACACTTCTGCCTCAGTTATGCTAAAGTTATTTAAAACTGGATAGGAACTGGATGACATGTGGGGCATGTTGTCAGTATCTTCCTTTGTAAAAACTTGTGAAAAGTAATCATTTAACATATTTGCTATTTTTTTTTCTTCATCTACGATTTTGCCATTTGTATCTCTTAAACATTTAATCTCCTCTTTGAATGTTCTCTTGCTGTTGTAATATTGGAAAAACATTTTGGAATTGGTTTTAGCTCCCTTAGCAATGTTCATTTCTATTTCTCTCTTGGCCTTTCTAACTTCCTTTTTGACTTGCATTTGCAGTTCTGTGTACTCTTTCTGCGTACTTTCTTTTTGGTCCTTTTTTAATGCTCTGTAAAGTGCCTTTTTTCGCTGAATATTTTTTTTAATTGATCTATTAAACCATTTTGGCAATTTAGTTTTACATTTAGATTTGTCTACTTTAGGGATGTAATTGTTTTGCGCCTCTAGTACTACATTTTTGAAGAACAACCATCCTTCTTCTGTGGGTGTTTTCTCTATTTTACTCCAATCTACTTCTGTTAGTCTCTGTTTCATGCCTTCATAGTTTGCTTTTCTAAAATTGTAAACCTTAGCTTTAGTCTTTACTTTTGGGGATTTAAAAAACACTTCAAATGAGACCATGTTGTGGTCTGAGTTTGCCAGTGGTTCTCTGACCTCTGTTTTAGTTATTCTATCTTCGTTATTTGAAAAGACTAAATCAAGGCATGCCTCCCCTCTAGTGGGTGCCTTGACAAATTGTGTTAGGAAGCAGTCATTTGTCATTTCCACCATTTCTATTTCATCCTTCGCGCTACCCACCGGGTTTTCCCATTTTATTTGGGGGAAGTTGAAATCCCCCATTAGTATGGCTTCTCCTTTGCTACACACATTTCTAATGTCATTGTATAACAGATTATTGTGCTCACCGTCTGAATCTGGCGGTCTATAGCATGCTCCTATTATTATGCCTTTTGAATTTTTGTCTGTTATTCTGACCCATATTGATTCGGTTTTATTTTCTTTGTCCAGGTTTAACACCTGGGCTTCAAGACTGTTTCTTATGTATAGCGCTACCCCTCCTCCTCTTCTGTCCTGCCTGTCTTTCCTATACAGTGTATACCCACAAATATTATATTCGTCCCCATCACTCTCAGATAACCAAGTTTCTGTAACACCTATCACATCATAGTTACCTGTTAGTGCAGTAGCTTCAAGTTCTAGAATTTTGTTTCTGATACTTCTAGCATTTAGATAAATACATTTAATGGTTGTCTTACCTGAGTTGTTGTTCTTGTTTTGATGCGGTCTCCCTTCTGTTTTTTTGTTGATTTCTCCCCCCTTCCTTTCTAGTTTAAATGCTTCCGAACCTGCTCGAGGATCTTTTCTCCAAGTAGACTGGTTCCCTTGTTATTTAAATGCAGTCCATCCCGTCTATACAGATAGTCCTCGTTGTAGAATGTGGTCCAATGATCAAGATAGGTGAAGCCTTCCCGTGTGCACCACGTCTTCAGCCATTGGTTTTGATTAATTATTTCCAGCTGTCCATATGGTCCTTTGCAAGGTGCGGGTAGTATACCAGAAAATACCACAGTTTTGGTTTTCTCTTTTAATTTCCTTCCTAGCTCTCTGAATTTGTTTTGCAGGGATTTTGGTCTGTCTCTTCCAATGTTGTTTGTACCGATGTGGACGACTACTACCGGGTCGTCTCCTGTTCGTTCTAGGAGCCTGTCCACGTTCTCAGTGATGTGCTTGACCGAGGCTCCCGGAAGGCAGCACACTGTTGTAGTAAGGGGGTCCAAACTGCGAACTGAACTTGCTGTGTTTCTCAATATGGAGTCCCCAACAATCATGACCTCCCTTCTTTTTGCTGTCTGGTCACCACTGTCAATGGGGTCCTGGATGTTGTTCCTTTCATTCTCTTGTTGTTGGTTCTGCTCATCAAAATTCTGAAGTGACTCAAATCTGTTGGTTGTTTTGATTTCTGGTGGTGGTGTTTGACGAAGTTTCTTTTTTTCCCTGCTTCTGCCTACCTGAACCCAGCTGTTCTGACCTTCTATCTCCCTAGTGGCTTTCAGTCTGTTAGGGGTGATGCAGACTTCCATGAATTGTGGGTGTGCCAGTTCCTCAAGATCCTGTTGCTGTCTCACTTCTTCCAGCTCCATTTCTAGCATACTTACTAGTTTATGCAAATCCTGGATCGCGCAGCACTTTACGCACACTTGGTTTAGCTCCGCTGGGTTTTCTCGGATTTCCCACATCAAGCAGGTGTCACAGATTACTGGCTTGAAGACCATGTTGAGGGTTTTTTTTTTTTGAAGTTTAGTTTCTTCTGCAGCTGTCAACCTGCTTTCAAACTGCTTCGAAACTGATCTGTACTTTTCCACGCCTGTACTTCTTCCACTCGCTGTCGCTTCCACTCGCTGTCGCTGGGAAGACTGCCTCGTTTAACTGCATTGTTCTGCTGTGCTGTTGGCTCCTCCCCTCGCCCGTGTCTCAAAACGGCGCTGAATTTGAATCAGCTGCTCCGAGTTTCAGCTTGTTTGTTATCAGAAAAACACACACGGCTGTTTGACTTTGAGCTGTTGCTATGTTTCCCCAATATCCTCTGTTTTCTGATTATAGCAATTCAAGATGCAATTTTTCCTTTCTGCTTCGAAACTGCTCTGTACTTTTCCACGCCTGTACTTCTTCCACTCGCTGTCGCTGTCACTTGACGTGTGAGTGGACCGACCGCGCTGAATTGATCCATCCTGAGGTACGCCGCCAAGTGATGGAGTAAGCAAGGAAGGTGGCCGAGAGACAGCTGGTCTTCATGGGTAAATCATTGTAGGGGGAGAAGCGGCTTTTCAGAAGAGTGGAAATTAGCAAATCCCACAGAGGGTCAGACAGAATGCTGAATATGGAGAGACTGGAGGGAGTTGGAGAGAATCCCTAGCATGGACCATGAGAGCCAGGTTTTGATTGAAGGGCTATGATTATTCGAATCTGGGCGCAAAGGATTGAAGACGCTGAGCAGGCTGAAGTATAGGAGCTCTTGAACAAGGTGGAGGGCTGCAGACATGTAATGCTGAGCAGATTGAAAGGGGTTACTGAGAGTAGGTTTCAGTTAAACAGCATCTGGAGAAGCTGAGGATTCTGGATGGGGGTTGTGGAATCAAATGGGATCAACTGACTGAATTTGGATACCGAAAGTAGAGGCAGAAGAAGAGCTGGAACTGAGAGCTGAGGTGGCAGCTGGACTGAACGAACATGAATCGGCTACTGGGGAAGCACGACTCTTTTGAGCCCCATGTTATAAAACTGAGGGCAAAGATAAGATGACGCCTTTCTATGTGTCAGTTAATACAGGATCGATCAGCGGTTTGCTACTATCATGTCTGCTTGAAATGGAAAAGGTAAACTCACATTCAGAGATTTGGGTTTCGCAACGCCAGTTATTCTCTTAATAGTGAAAATCCTTAACTCATAATCAAGACAGATTTCCAGTCTTGTACCACATCTCAAACCAAATATTAATGCTGTAACATTTGGGAGGAATAGGATTGCTGAAGAAGTGCCCCGTATTTTGATTAGATGGAGATTAGCGTTAGCCTTGATTGTGGGAATACTGCCACGATCTGCGTATTGGAGGAAGGCTGGAGCATTGTTGGCTCTGGAGAAGTGCAGCTGCAGACTTCAACAGTAAACTAGAGCGACTTTGCAGCTGCAGTAGTGAACAGATCTGAAGAGGGAGTGGAGATCTGCTGTAGTGAGGAGAAATTAACAGTAGAGGGCGGGATCTGCTGAACAGAGCAGAGGTCTGAGGAAGAAAACAATGGAGTGCTGTCAGTAGTGTGCAGAGGCCCAGCTGCGAGAACAGAGATTTGCTGAAGCAGAGATCTGGAATAGAGATGGAGGCCTACCATCGGTAGAGTGCGGTGGTCTGCTGCAGAGAGTAGGGATCTGCTGAATGCAGTAGATATTGGTCTTTTGGTGTTAAGGCCGATTTAGATAGAGCCAGAGATGGGGCTGCTTTTGGGCAGAGATGAAGATTGGGGAACAGGAATAAGTCACAGGAATGGATGCGTGATGCAGGAAAGCAGGACGTTACTGATGGTAGATACTGAGCATCTCAACAGCTGAGTAAGGTTGCTTCATGACCAGGTCCTTGAAGAGGGGAACTGTTGAAACTGGAGAATGTCAGTTGCTATAAAAGGTTGAGGAGGAGGGGGTCTCCTGTAAATCCCTCGGAATGACAACAAACTGCGGGATGTGTAGAAAAACTGGAGCATGTGAGCTTCACAGTGATAGCAAACCAGCTTAGAGACTGTATAAAATTTGTGGTGTTACACTGCCATCTAGCGGTTCTGATTAGAATTAACCATTGGCTTGAGTGAAGCCAGGTAGAATATTTGGTTATTGTGATTAAAATCCTTGTCGGTGTAGAACAACAATTGCGTACTCTTTTAGATTTTAATATCTTCGTTACATGTTTTAGGACAGTCAGTCATGTATATCAATACGTTAACGCAGTATTTAGATGTCACAATTCGACGAGTTGAACGAGCCCTCGAAGGTTGTAAAAGCCCAGCAGCAAGCAAGCCAGAAAATTGCAGTACTGAGGTACAGAGCTCGCAGTGCAGATTAAGCTGCCTGGTCACCATGGTTACTTACCACTCCCCGCAGTCACGCAATGAGGGCATTGCCATGGTAGCCACGAACTGAGACGCGCTGGTGGAAAAGTTGCAAAACAGCAGTGTTGTTGAATGTTGTTGTGACGAGTCGAAAGCACAAGCCGCTACATGGTGAAATGGAGCACGAAACTGAATGGACAGGTCTCTAAAACGTTGAACGTAGCCAATAGAAGTTCAGGGCAGGATCCCATGAAGGAACGATAATTTTGCTGGCTCTGGGAGCGGAGGAGGGGCGCTTGATTGCAAGCGAAGAGTAAAGGAATGTTCAGCTGACAGATCTTTATGGTGGATTAAATAGAGGAGCAATGACAAGGCAAACGCTGACGACGGGAATGTCGATGTCTTTTGAAGGAGCTTTAGAGATTTTAGTGGAGGGCCAGTTTATCTAATGAAGACGCGGACGAGATGAGAAATGAAACTGCGGTTTGAACGGTGCTGTTGCTGGGCTGGAGGCTGGAAAGAGCAGGAAAGACTAACGCTGGAGCTCCTGATGATGATGAGAAGCAGCACCGGAGCAGGTAGGAAAATATTTGATAATATCTTGGGAGTGCTGCGCAGAGGATTGACCTCCAGTGAAAGGCAACGAAGTGTAGATTAGCGGAGAAACATGAAAAGACGGCGTCTGAGCGTGTGCTACAAAAACGAAACACTAGACAGCAAAGGTGCAAGTGATCAGGGCTTAAATAGTAAATAGGAACTAATTGACAGGAAATTGGAAAGCCCCTGCTGCACGCCTCCTGAACTACGCAGGCTAACATATAAACTGAAAGATACAATGTAAAGACAAATTCAGACATACAGTGCAACATAAAGTTGAACTCAAAGATACAGTGTAAAGTTGAACTCAAAGATACAGTGTAAAGATGAACTCTGAAATACAGTGTAAAGTAAAGATGAACTTGGAGAGAAATGGTAAAGTCATGGTAAAATGTCAAGATGAACTGAGATTCAGTGTAAATATGAACTCAGAGATACAGTGTAAAGATGAATGCAGAGATACAGTGAAAAGAGGAACTCAGAGATACAGTGTAAATCAAAGATGAACTTGGAGATTCAGTGTAAACATGAACTCAGGAATACATTGTAAAGATGAACTCAGAGGTACAGTATAAGGTCAAGATAATCTAAGAAATATAGTGTAAAGATGAATGCAGCGATACAGTGGATACAGTGTAAAGATTATCTAAGATAGTGTAAGGATGAACTCATAGATATAGTGTAAAGATGAACTCAGAAATAGAGCTTAAAGTAAAGATGAAGACGGAGATACAGTATAAAGATTAATACAGCAATGCAGTGTAAAGATGAACTCAGAGATACAATGGAAAGATAAACTCAAAGATACAATGGAAACATTAACTCATACATACAGTGCAAAGTAAATATGAACTCAGATTACAGTGCAAAGAAAAGATGAACACAGAAATACAGTGTAAAGGAAGGTTGAACTTTGTGATACAGTGTAAAGATGAACTCAAAGATACAGTGTAAAAACTATCTCAGGGATACAGTGTAAATCAAAGATTAACTCTGAAATACTTTGTAAATTAAAGATGAACTCAGAGATACAGTGTACATACGAACTCAGAGATACAGTGTAAATATGAACTGAGAGATACACTGTAAAGATGAACTTAGAGATACAGTTTAAAGTAAAGATGAACTCAGAGATACACTGTAATGTAAAGGTGAACTCAGATACATTGTAAAGATAAACTCATAGATAGAGTGTAAAGATGAACTCAAAGACACAATGTAAAGATGATCTTAGATATAAAGTGCAAAGTAAAGATGAACTCAGAGATACAGTGTAAAGATGAATGCAGAAATACAGTGTAAAGATGAACTTAGCGATACAGTGTAAAGATGAACTCAGACATACCTTGCTAAGTAAAGATGAATTCAGAGATACAGTGTAAAGATGAACTCAGAGATACAGTGTAAATCAAAGATGAACTTGGAGAGAAATGGTAAAATAAAGATGAACTCAGAGATAAAATGTCAAGATGAACTGACATTCAGTGTAAATATGAATCCATAGATACATTGGAAAGTAAAGATTAACTGAGAGATACAGTATAAGGTAAAGATAAACTAATATATACAGTGTAAACATGAATGCAGATATACAGTGGATACAGTGTAAAGATTAACTCAGATAGTGTAAAGATGAAGTTTAAAGTAAAGATGAAGGCAGAGATACAATGTAAAGTAAATATGAACTTAGTGATACAATGTGAAGATGAACTCAGAGATACAATGTAAAGTAAAGATGAACTTAGAGATCAGTTTAAAGTAAAGATGAACTCAGTATTCCAGTGTAAAGATAAACTCAGACATACAGTGCAAAGTAAAGTTGGACTCAGAGATACAGTGTAAAGATAAACTCAAAGATACAATGTAAAGATGAACTCACATATTCAGTGCAAAGTAAAGATGAACTCACAGATACAGTGTAAAGATAAACTCATAGAGTGTAAAGATGAACTCAGAGATACAATGTAAAGATAAAATCAAACATACAATGTAAAGATGAACTCAGAGATACACTGCAAAGTAAAGATGAACTCAGATATACAGTATAAATTAAAGGTGAACTCAGAAATATAATCTAAAGATGAATGCAGAAATACAGTGCAAAGATGAGCTCAGAGATACAGTGTAAGTATGAACTTGGCGATACAGTGTAAAGATGAACTCAGGGGTACAAGTGTAAATTAAAGATGAACTCAGAGGTACAATGTACATATAAACTCATATAGTGTAAAGATGAACTCATAGATACAGTGTAAAGATGAACTTAGACATACAGTGTAAATTAAAGATGAACACAGAGATACAGTGTAAAGATGAAAGAGAGACAGTGTAACAATGAACTGAGATACAGTGCAAAGATGAACTCAGAGATACAACATTAAGATGAACTCAGAGATACAGTATATAGTAAAGATGAACTCCTAAATACAGTGTAAAGATGAATGCAGAGATATAATGTAAACTAAAGATGAACTCAGAGTTACAGTGTAAAGATGAACTAAGAAATACATTGTATATATGAACTCAGAGATACAGTGTAAAGATGAACTCAGAGATGCAGTGTAAATCAAAGATGAACTCAGAGATACAGTTTAAATTAAAGATGAATTCAGAGATACAGTGTAAAGATTAAATCAGAGATACAGTTTAGTCAAAGATGATCTCGGAGATTCAGTTTAAACATGAATTCAGATATACAGTGTAAATCAAAGATGAACTCGGATATAGAGTGTAAATTAAAGATGATCTCACAGATAGAGAATAAAGTTAAGATGAACTCAGATACAGTGGACATATGAACTCTGAGATACAGTGTAAAGATTAACTGAGGGATACAGTGTAAATCAAAGATTAACTCAGAGATACAGTGTAAATTAAAGATGAACTCACAGATACAGTGCACATATGAACTCAGAGATACAGTGTAAATTTGAAATCAGATAGTGTAAAGATGAACTCACAGATACAAAAGATGAAGTCAGAGATACAGTATAAAGTAAAAATGAACTCAGAAATACAGTGTAAAGATGAATGCAGAAATACAGTGCAAAGTAAAGATGAACTCAGAGATACAGTGTAAAGATAAACTCATAGATAGAGTTTAAGGTGAACTCAGAGATACAATGTAAAGATAAACCCAAAGATACAATGTAAAGATAAACCCAACGATACAATGTAAAGATGTACTCAGATATACATTGCAAAGTCAAGATGAAATCATAGATACAGTGTAAGGATGAACTCATGGATACACTGTAAAGTAAAGATGAACTTAGAGATCAGTTTAAAGTAAAGATAAACTCAGTATTACAATGTAAAGATAAACTCAGACATACAGTGCAGAGTAAAGTTGGATTCATAGATAGAACATAAGAATATAAGAAAGTTTACAAACGAGAGGAGGCCATTCGGCCCATCTTGCTTGTTTGGTTGTTAGTAGCTTATTGATCCCAAAATCTCTTCAAGCAGCTTCTTGAAGGATCCCAGGGTGTCAGCTTCAACAACATTACTGGGGAGTTGATTCCAGACCCTCACAATTCTCTGTGTAAAAAAGTGCCTCCTATTTTCAGTTCTGAAGGCCCCTTTGTCTAATCTCCATTTGTGACCCCTGGTCCTTGTTTCTTTTTTCAGGCTGAAAAAGTCCCTTGGGTCGACACTGTCAATACCTTTTAGAATTTTGAATGCTTGAATTAGGTCGCCACGTAGTCTTCTTTGTTCAAGACTGAACAGATTCAATTCTTTTAGCCTGTCTGCATATGACATGCCTTTTAAGCCCGGAATAATTCTGGTCGCTCTTCTTTGCACTCTTTCTAGAGCAGCAATATCTTTTTCATAGCGAGGTGACCAGAACTGCACACAATATTCAAGATGAGGTCTTACTAGTGCATTGTACAGTTTTAACATTACTTCCCTTCATTTAAATTCAACACTTTTCACAATGTATCCGAGCATCTTGTTAGCCTTTTTTAGAGCTTCCCCACATTGCCTAGATGAAGACATTTCTGAGTCAACAAAAACTCCTAGGTCTTTTTCATAGATTCCTTCTCCAATTTCAATATCTCCCATATGATATTTATAATGTACATTTTTATTTCCTGCGTGCAATACCTTACACTTTTCTCTATTAAATGTCATTTGCCATGTGTCTGCCCAGTTCTGAATCTTGTCTAGATCATTTTGAATGACCTTTGCTGCAACAGTGTTTGCCACTCCTCCTACTTTTGTGTCGTCTGCAAATTTAACAAGTTTGCTTACTATACCAGAATCTAAATCATTAATGTAGATTAGGAATAGCAGAGGACCTAATACTGATCCCTGTGGTACACCACTGGTTACCACACTCCATTCTGAGGTTTTTCCTCTAATCAGTACTTTCTGTTTTCTACATGTTAACCACTCCCTAATCCATGTACATGTGTTTCCTTGAATCCCAACTGCGTTCAGTTTGAGAATTAATCTTTTGTGCGGGACTTTGTCAAAAGCTTTCTGGAAATCTAAATAAACCATGTCATATGCTTTGCAATTATCCATTATCGATGTTGCATCCTCAAAAAAATCAAGCAAGTTAGTTAGACACGATCTCCCTTTCCTAAAACCATGTTGACTGTCTCCCAGGACCCTGTTACCATATAGGTAATTTTCCATTTTGGATCTTATTATAGTTTCCATAAGTTTGCATATAATAGAAGTCAGGCTTACTGGTCTGTAGTTACCTGGTTCAGTTTTATTTCCCTTTTTGTGGATCGGTATTACGTTTGCAATTTTCCAGTCTGTTGGTACCACCCCTGTGTCAAGAGACTGCTGCATGATCTTGGTTAGCGGTTTGTAAATTACTTCTTTCATTTCTTTGAGTACTACTGGGAGGATCTCATCCGGCCCAGGGGATTTGTTTATTTTAAGAGCTCCTAGTCCCTTTAACACTTCTGCCTCAGTTATGCTAAAGTTATTTAAAACTGGATAGGAACTGGATGACATGTGGGGCATGTTGTCAGTATCTTCCTTTGTAAAAACTTGTGAAAAGTAATCATTTAATATATTTGCTATTTTTTTTTCTTCATCTACGATTTTGCCATTTGTATCTCTTAAACATTTAATCTCCTCTTTGAATGTTCTCTTGCTGTTGTAATATTGGAAAAACATTTTGGAATTGGTTTTAGCTCCCTTAGCAATGTTCATTTCTATTTCTCTCTTGGCCTTTCTAACTTCCTTTTTGACTTGCGTTTGCAGTTCTGTGTACTCTTTCTGCATACTTTCTTTTTGGTCCTTTTTTAATGCTCTGTAAAGTGCCTTTTTTCGCTGAATATTTTTTTTAATTGATCTATTAAACCATTTTGGCAATTTAGTTTTACATTTAGATTTGTCTACTTTAGGGATGTAATTGTTTTGTGCCTCTAGTACTACATTTTTGAAGAACAACCATCCTTCTTCTGTGGGTGTTTTCTCTGTTTTACTCCAATCTACTTCTGTTAGTCTCTGTTTCATACCTTCATAGTTTGCTTTTCTAAAATTGTAAACCTTAGCTTTAGTCATTACTTTTGGGGTTTTAAAAAACACTTCAAATGAGACCATGTTGTGGTCTGAGTTTGCTAGTGGTTCTCTGACCTCTGTTTTAGTTATTCTGTCTTTGTTATTTGAAAAGACTAAATCAAGGCATGCCTCCCCTCTAGTCGGTGCCTTGACAAATTGTGTTAGGAAGCAGTCATTTGTCATTTCCACCATTTCAATTTCATCCTTCGTGCTACCCACCAGGTTTTCCCATTTTATTTGGGGGAAGTTGAAATCCCCCATTAGTATGGCTTCTCCTTTGCTACACGCATTTCTAATGTCATTGTATAACAGATTATTTTGCTCACCGTCTGAATCTGGCGGTCTATAGCATGCTCCTATTATTATGCCCTTTGAATTTTTGTCCGTTATTCTGACCCATATTGATTCGGTTTTATTTTCTTTGTCCAGGTTTAACACCTGGGCTTCAAGACTGTTTCTTATGTATAGCGCTACCCCTCCTCCTCTTCTGTCCTGCCTGTCTTTCCTATACAGTGTATACCCACAAATATTATATTCGTCCCCATCACTCTCAGACAACCAAGTTTCTGTAACACCTATCACATCATAGTTACCTGTTAGTGCAGTAGCTTCAAGTTCTAGAATTTTGTTTCTGATACTTCTAGCATTTAGATAAATACATTTAATGGTTGTCTTACCTGAGTTGTTGTTCTTGTTTTGATGCGGTCTCCCTTCTGTTTTTTTGTTGATTTCTCCCCCCTTCCTTTCTAGTTTAAATGCTTCTGAACCTGCTCGAGGATCTTTTCTCCAAGTAGACTGGTTCCCTTGTTATTTAAGTGCAGTCCATCCCGTCTATACAGATAGTCCTTGTTGTAGAATGTGGTCCAATGATCAAGATAGGTGAAGCCTTCCCGTGTGCACCACATCTTCAGCCGTGAGTTTTGATTAATTATTTCCAGCTGTCCATATGGTCCTTTGCAAGGTGCCGGTAGTATACCAGAAAATACCACTGTTTTGGTTTTCTCTTTTAATTTCCTTCCTAGCTCTCTGAATTTGTTTTGCAGGGATTTTGGTCTGTCTCTTCCAATGTTGTTTGTACCGATGTGGACGACTACTACCGGGTCGTCTCCTGTTTGTTCTAGGATCCTGTCCACGTTCTCAGTGATGTGCTTGACCGAGGCTCCCGGAAGGCAGCACACTGTTGTAGTAAGGGGGTCCAAACTGCGAATTGAACTTGCTGTGTTTCTCAATATGGAGTCCCCAACAATCATGACCTCCCTTCTTTTTGCTGTCTGGTCACCACTGTCAATGGGGTCCTGGATGTTGTTCCTTTCATTCTCTTGTTGTTGGTTCTGCTCATCAAAATTCTGAAGTGACTCAAATTTGTTGGTTGTTTTGATTTCTGGTGGTTGTGTTTGACGAAGTTTCTTTTTTCTTCCTGCTTCTGCCTATCTGAACCCAGCTGTTCTGACCTTCTATCTCCCTGGTGGCTTTCAGTCTGTTAGGGGTGATGCAGACTTCCATGAATTGTGGGTGTGCCAGTTCCTCCAGATCCTGTTGCTGTCTCACTTCTTCCAGCTCCATTTCTAGCATACTTACTAGTTTATGCAAATCCTGGATCGCGCGGCACTTTACGCACGCTTGGTTTAGCTCCGCTGGGTTTTCTCGGATTTCCCACATCAAGCAGGTGTCACAGATTACTGGCTTGAAGACCATGTTGAGGTTTTTTTTTTGAAGTTTAGTTTCTTCTGCAGCCGTCTGCCTGCTTTCATACTGCTTCTAAACTGATCTGTACTTTTCCACGCCTGTACTTCTCCCACTCGCTGTCGCTTCCGCTCGCTGTTGCTGGGAAGACTGCCTCGTTTAACTGCGTTGTTCTGCTGTGCTGTTGGCTCCTCCCCTCGCCCGTGTCTCAGAACGGTGCTGAATTTGAATCAGCTGCTCCGAGTTTCAGCTTGTTTGTTATCAGAAAAACACACGCGGCTGTTTGACTTTGAGCTGCTGCTGTGTTTCCCCAATGTCCTCTGTTTTCTGATTAAAGCAATTCAAGATGCAATTTCTCCTTACTGCTTCTAAACTGCTCTGTACTTTTCCACGCCTGTACTTCTCCCACTCGCTGTCACTTCCACTCGCTGTCGTTGGGAAGGATGAACCCAGAGATAAAATGTAAAGATGAAATCAAAGATTCAGTGTAAAGATGAACCTAGATATACAGTACAAAGAAAAGATTAACTCATAGATACATTGTAAAGATCAACTCAGAGATACAGTATAAAGATGAACTCAGAAATACAGTGTAAAGTAAAGATGAATGCAGATATATAGTGTAAAGCAAACATGAACTCAGAAATGTAGTATACAGTAAAGATGAACTCAGAAATACAGTGTAAAGATGAATGCATATATACTGTGTAAACTAAAGATGAACTCAGAGATACAGTGTAAAGTAAAGATGAACTTAGCCATACATTATAAATATGAACTTAAAGATATGGTGTAAATCAAAGATGAACTTGGAGATACAGTGTAAAGAAGAACTCAGATACAGTGTAAAGATGAACTCAGAGATATAGCGTAAGTCAAAGATGAATGCAGAGATACAGTGTAAAGTAAAGAGGAACTCTGAGATACAGTGTAAATTTTAATGCAGAAATGCAGTGTAAAGTTGAACTCAGAGATAAAGTGGATATATGAACTCATAGCTACAGTGTAAAGATGTACTGAGAGATACAATGGAAAGATAAACTCAGGGATACAATGTCAAAATGAACTGAGATAGATTATACAGATGATCTCGGATATACAGTGTAAAGATCAACTCAAAGTTACAGTATAAGATAAAGATAAACTCAGAAATACAGTGTAAAGATGAATGCAGAGATACAGTGTAAGCTAAATATGAACTAGGAGATACAGTGTAAAGATGAACCCAGAGATATATTGTAAATATTAACTGAGAGACACAGTGTAAATCAAAGGTACAGTATAAGGTAAAGATAAACTAAGAAATACAGCATAAAGATGAACGCAAAGATACAGTGTAAATTTGAGCTCAGAGATACAGTGTAATGATGAACTCATAGATACAGTGTAAAGTTGAACTCAGAGATACAATGGAAAGATAAACTCAAAGATACAAAGTAAAGATGAACTCAGATATACAGTGTAAAGTAAAGATGAACTCAGAGTTACAATGTAAAGTAAAAATGAACTCAGAGATACAGTGTAAAGTCTTGATGAATCAGTCTCAGGCAGTGCACTTAAACCAGATTTACACTCCTGCATGCACCCCTCTCCTCAAAACAGCCATCAATATCCAGGAGAGCCCTGGCACTGTAACCACCAGATATGAGGCACTGAAAAAAAAAACCACTAGGCTCTGCCCTGGTGGAAAACTACACCCTCTACTGAGGAGAACACCTATGAACTAAATACAGAATCAGTGACCACAATCTCTATTGAAATGGGCAGCACAGAGCAAAGTGGTGACACAGAGAGGAGCCACTCTGATACAGAGACACAGTGGAGACCCAGAGATGAGCCACTTTGACACAGACAGTGGAGAGATTGAGGCAGAAGTCCATGTCATCCTCCACTGAGAGAGGTACAGAGAGCTGAAAGGGATATATTCCCTCAGGCTGGCAGACACAATGCAGGGCTTTCTGCTGTAGAGCCAAAAGGAGAAGCTGCAGGTCTTACTAAAGGAGAGGGGAAAAGGAGCAGAGATACACAGCAGACAAGCTCAACTCACAAATATCATTGTTTATTTCATGTCTGTTCATGCATCGTATCTTTGGCAATACTTGTTTAACCTTTGATGCCAGTAGTGCATTTGAACTTGAACTTCAGAGAAGAGAGATACAGACAGAGACAGAGAGAAAGAGACAAACAGACAGACAGAGAGACTTGTGTTTTTGTACAAAATCAATATTGTACCTTGTGTAAATAAATGTAGTTGTCAATATAAAAAAAAATATTTACCAATTGCATTTTACACAATTATACCAAATGAATCATGAGATGTTGCTTAATCAAAAGTCTTTTGGGTGTTTAAACACATCGCACAGACTCGCATCTCTATTTGAATTACTGAAAGTCTATCAATGTTCCAAAAGGCTGTGTTATATTTAACATTTTTAAACCAATAAAGAAACAATTATCATAACGGACATCTTTGCAATATGTTGCCTAGAGTACAGTAACACAACATATGCCTGTAAAAGTTCTGCTCTTACCTGGGGGCAGTGTACACCTCACTGTTGGGAGCGTGCTGTTTACATGATATCCTACCACTGCACTTTGAGGTTCAGCTACAGCTGCATCTTTAAGTGGAAGGAGCTGAAACTACTTTTTAAAATACTCTTTTCTATACCAATACAGCACTACTATCATTGGATAAGAAACAAAAATCTTTAGTGTTTAAATTGGGCGAAACCTCACCGTTTCCAGAAATACATTTTAAGAGCAATTTTCATCCATCCCATTGTGCATCAGAGATAAAGAGCACATTTTAACTTGAACCCTGAAGACCTCAGACCTCCGCTGGTAGAAGCAGAGTTTGGGATGAGATTGTTGGAGCTCTTCTTCATCTGCACGGTATGATATATACTTCTAGGATTATTTTTTGTAAGTACAATTTGTCGACACATAATACGCACTGGTAGTAATTTTGTGTGTCTCGTGTCTCAGTATGTCTGTCCAGTGTCTCAGTGTGTATGTCTCTGTGTCTGGCTTTGTCTTAGTGTGTTAGTATGTCCTTTCAGCTGTATTTTCAGATGTCCTTTTTCCATTTTAGGACTATCTCCCGGCTACGCCCTGTTCTCTCTATACCTGCTGCGGAGAAACTGATCCATGCCTTTGTCTCGTCCAGACTTGACTACTGTAATGCCCGGCTTGCTGGGGTTTCCAAGAACAACCTAAACAAATTGCAGTATGTTCAAAACTCAGCAGCCAGGGTTTTGACTAGGTGTCCCTCTGGTGATTATATTACCCCTGTTGTGGAATCCGTACACTGGCTTCCTGTTAAGTTTCGTATTGATTTTAAAATCTTGCTATTGACTTGTAAGGCCTTGAAGGGCACGCCCACCCTTACATAACTGATCTTTTGTCTAGTTACACTACTAGAGGCAATTTGTGGCCCACTGATGTTGGACTCTTATGTGTCCCCACGACCAGACTCTGCTCTGTGGGTGATGGGGTTTCTGTTCCTGTGCCCCAAGGTTGTGGAATGCCCTTCCCAAAGAAATTAGGCTCTGAATCCTTGGCTGTTTTTAAAGTTTGCCTCCAAACCTATTTGTTTAAACTGGCTTTTTTTTTAGATATAATGTTTTGATATTTTTCTTATTGTCTATTTTTATTTTGTGTTCTTATGTCCAACGCTTTGTGATGAATGTCATGAAAGTTGCTTTATAAAATAAAGGTTATTATTATTATTATTATTATTATTATTATATTATTATTATTATTATTATTATTATTATTATTATATTATTATTATTATTATTATTATTATTATTATTATTATTATTATTATTATTATTTTTTATTATATAAAATATTTCTGTTTCCAGGAGAGTTTATCCGTGCGCTCTATGAGTCTGAGGAGAACTGTGAGGTGGACCCAATGAAGACACCACCCTCCATCTTGGCCGATCACCAAGCCAACCTGCGAATGTGCTGCGAGCTGGCACTGTGCAAGATCGTCAACTCCCACTGGTCAGTCTGTACTATCCCTCCAGTCTCTCTCCTGTCACTCCCCTTTCTGCACGCACTCTCCTCTCACCCCCTCACACTCTCCATTCCCTCTCCTCTCACTCTTCCTTCCTTCTCACCCTTCTCTGCTCTCACTTACCCTCTCACTCACCTCTCCCCTTCCCTCCTTCTCTCCCCTTCTACTCTCTCCCCTCCCTTTTCCCTCCCACTTCCTTCCCTCCCACTCCCTTCCCTCGTGCCTCCCTTCTCAATCCCATCTTCCCTCTCATGTTCCTCTCACTCCCCTCTCTCCCCCTTCACTCTCCATTCTCCACTAACTCTCCCCTCTCCCTCTCCCCTTTCACTCCCCCCTCACTCCCCTCTCTCTTCCCTCACTCCCCTCTGACTACTCTCACTACTCTCCCCCTAAATCCTCCCTCACTCCCCTTTCTCTCCCCCTCACTCCCCTCTCACTCCCCTCACTCCTCTCCCCATCACTCCACTCTCTCCATCTCACTCCCCTCACTCCTTTCTCCCTTCTCTCCTCTCAGTGTGTTCCCTCGAGAGCTGAAGGAGGTCTTTGCTTCATGGCGTATTCGCTGTGCTGAGCGGGGCCAGGAGGACATTGCTGACCGACTCATCAGTGCCTCCCTGTTCCTGCGCTTCCTGTGTCCTGCGGTAATGTCACCGAGCCTCTTCAACCTCACGCAGGAGTATCCCAATGTGCAAACCTCACGCACCCTCACCCTCATCGCCAATGTGTTGCAGAACCTCGCCAACTTCACCAAGTGAGTGTACCAGGCAGCCAGTGACTCAGGAAGCCAGTCATTCAAGTGGTTCAGTGGTTCAAGTTCAGTGGTTCAGGTTCAGTGGTTAAGGTACTGTGGTTCAGTGATTAAGGTTCAGATTCAGTGGTTCAGGTTCAATGGTTCAGGTTCAGTGGTTCAGGTTCAATGGTTCAGGTTCAGTGGTTCAGGTTCAGTGGTTCAGGTTCAGGTTCAATGGTTCAGTGGTTCAGTGTTCAGTGGTTCAGTGGTTCAGTGGTTCAGTGTTCAGTGGTTCAGGTTCAGTGGTTCAGTGTTCAGTGGTTCAGTGGTTCAGGTTCAATGGTTCAGTTCAGGTTCAGGTTCAGTGGTTCAGTGGTTCAGTGGTTCAGGTACAGTAGTTCAGGTCCAGAGGTTCAGGTTCTGTACTTCAGTTTCAGTGGTTCAGCGGTTCAGTATTTTAAGGGATCAGTGGTTTGGGTTCAGGTCAGTGGTTCAGGTTCAGTTGTTCAGTGGTTCAGTGGTTCAGGTTCAGTAGTTCAGGTTCAGTAATTCAGGTTCAGTGGTCAGGTTCAGTGGTTCAGTGGTTCAGGTTCAGTTTCAGTGGTTCAGGTTCAGTGGTGCAGATTCAATGGTTCAGTGGTTCAAGTTCAATGTTTCAGGTTCAGTGGTTCA